>NW_015505820.1:1012041-1029342 GCF_001515645.1 Sinocyclocheilus grahami
CCAAACAAAGTAGTTTCACTTTCACAACACACAGCGTCACACACGGTGGCCTTGAGTGAGCGGAGGCCTAGAGTGAGGAACGGCCGGCGGATTCGACGAAGGAGCACCCGGCGGGCTTGCGGCAACCACGTGTGACGACCCCGGGCTGGACTCCGCTTCGTCCACGCTGAAAGCCGATCCGGCGATCCACAGCGCGAAGTTGATGTATTTCCTCAGCAACCAGCACGGATCAGCTCTAGGCATGACGAAGAGGATATTGTCCTCTTTTGGAAGGCCAAAGAAAGTAGTTTCTCTTTCACAACGAAACACACAGCACCTTCACGACATGGCGGTGGCGGCGGCAACAACAATACTACAGCGAGAATAAAAGTTACGCCTTCTTTCTTTGCGTGAACATTTGGGTGGCGTTATGCAAATCTTCCCACATCGTGACGTAGACATGAGGGGGCGTGTTGACTCTTAACTTTTATAAAGAATATCTCTTTGGATTTGAGACTTTAGTCTTTGCAACTTTACAGATCTTCTTTATGCACCAAGAGCTTGTAACACTTCAAAGAGAAAGGAAATATTGAAATCGCATCATATGACCCCTTTAATGTTAATTCCATCATACATTATTAAAATGAGAAGTTGTATCTTTTAATGTTAGTTAATAAACCTGAGCTAACATGGACTAACAACTAACAGTTGTATTTTTATTAACAAACATTAATAAAGATTAATAAATACTGTAACAAATGTATTGCTCATTGTTAGTTAATGCATTATATATAGTTAACAAATGGAACCTTATTTTAAAGCGTTACCAAACTGTTTGTGTTTACTGTGTTCCAGATAGGACTGAGCGATATGGTCAAGAATATTATCAAAAACTATTATATTTAAATATTTTTTTCATGTATAATATCGATATTTATAGCAACATTCATTTCATACCATTCATGGGGAATGAAATGAATTCTACGTTTGTTAGACCTCAAGAATGAATATTTGTTTACAAGTAAACTCCAGAGAGCAAGCTATCTTTTAATTCAGAGCCCCATGAAATCCCTTTTGTTTTCTAAATTCTGTTTTCTAAATTAATATAAATGTATGTGTCCAATAAGTTCATTAATAAACTTCAACAATTTAATCATCATTTTAAAATGTAATAAAATGAAAATATAACAATTAATTTAAAACAAGATTGCACGAAGGAAAAAAATATCATGGTTGTGTGATTTTTGTTATAATAATAATAATAAAAACCAATGTAATGTTTGTTAAAAAATAATAACAATAAAACTAATACAAATAATAATAACAAATACCTTTAATGTAATGTTTCAATAAACTGTATTTTTAACAACACAATCCTGATCATCAAGACTTTGATTTAGCACCCAGCCCTAGATCCAGACCAGAGTATGTGAGTGATTTTTTCACTCCAGAGAAGGTTTCTCTCACCAATGAAATGGAATATTTTCAACTAACTGGACTGATTTAGTCAAAAACGTACATTATTCAATATCAACGTCTTGTTTACAGAACTTTTTTGTGAGCATAAAAATAATATCACACTCGTGACAATTGTGTTGTACTGAATATCTATAACATGCAGATATACACAGAATAAACATATTTCAATCCAGAGAGTTATGCTTTCAGCCAATGCTGGAGGTTTTTTTTTTCCGCTTGTTTTTTGACCTTTTAGCTCCCTATGATCGATTTCTTCTGCGACAATAAGTCGATAATGTGTGTATGTGTGTTTTTAGTCACAAAGCCTGAGGAAAAACATCAGGTGTGCTTGTGTTTCATTTAGTGTACATCAATATAAAGCATATTGGTTGTTTGTTTTCATTTTGCCTTCAGGTCATGTGTTCTGCCGATGACTCCTCATGAAGGCTGTTCACATTGACAGTGATTTAACCGCTCGAGGTTGGCAAGCTACTGTACTTTTTGTTCCATGTCAGCAATCCAGTATAACTGCTGGAGGTGGATCATGTGAGCACCGCTATTTAAACTCTCACATCACATCAGGATTCATTTGCATAATGCATCAAACCCAAATGTTGCATAGAAGTTGCTTAACGTTTCGTCACCAATGGTGTCATTCTTCCTTAAATCGCCAACTCTCTTTGAAAATGAAGGAATTCTCTTATTCTCTCTCCACTCTTCATTTTACAGGAGGAGAACATTACTTCTCTCACATATTAAATCTAACTGCCCAGCTAAACTCTTCCACACAGTTTGTTTGGGTTAACTGATTAAGTCAATCAAATCTTTCCACAATCTAATTGGTTCACTCCAAGCCTGTTCCACAAGCAATGGGCACTCACACGACAAGTGGCTTCCCTTGCACTATCTTGGCTAAATACCCTGTCCATGTATAATGGCCACCAATAATGGTCACAGACGGTCTGCAAATATGCCTGAATGGATCAATTAGATGCCAAATAATGGACTAAAACAGTTTTAAAAAATCAAACCCAACTAAAACCACTTTCATGTAAAGAGATGGTTTTTAGCAAACATTCAGCTCAGTCCAATAAAGTATCTACTACTTTACCTGAGATGTTAGTCTTTGTTGATTCATGATCTGAAATAAATGAATTAGACTTTTAGAAACAAACAAAAGAAACTGTGTGCATTAAATGAAAAAAAAAATGTGTATAAAAGAAATGTGTTACATGTGAAAGTTATTTTTAAAGCAATGTACAAAAATAAATAAAAATGCAAAAACTTTAATGAGACTTACTCTGATGACTTTAATGAGATTAAATTGTTCAAACTTGAAGTACAGTTCAAAGGTTTGGGGTCAGTAAGATTTTTTAAAGGAACTAATACTGTTATTCAGCAAGGATTCATTAAATTGCTGTAAAGACATCTATAGTTTACAAAACAATTTCAAATAAATGCTGTTCTTTTGAACTCTCTATTAATCAAAAAATTTATCACAGTTCCCAGAAATATATTAGACAGCACAACTGTTTTCAATACTAGTATATACTATTGACAACCAGTGTAGGTTACTTTAAAAAAGTAATTAATTACTTATTACTAATTACATCATCAATATTGTATTTCAATTACTTTTATAATTACTCTGTCTAAAAAAGTAACTTAATTACTCAATAAGTAACTTAATCATTCGAATCGTTAATTACTTCATAAAATCCCTATAAACCTTGATGCGTAGAAATGAAACTCTTAATTATTTAAGTTTGAGGTAAACATGGAATAGTTTAGCATTTTAGCTTTAAAACAACTGTAATACTTAAGCATTTTAATAAAAAATGTAACCTTCTTTAGTTAACAAACAGAATTACTCTGCAAAATATCCAAATAACAAAAAAGCTTAAGAAAAGTAAATTTTTAAGTAACTTTTATAAATGTGCCAGAAGAGAACATTACTGGTGCATCTTGCGATAAAACAATGGAACTGACATATTTTAAGGTATGTCAGTGCAAGTTTCTTTCAGTTAAAACAGCTCAGAAATGTATTTAATCTGGGACTAGACTTCAGCCTTGTCTGTGAAATCGTTAATTACTTCATAAAATCCCTATAAACCTTGATGCGTAGAAATTAAACTCTTAATTATTTAAGTTTGAGGTAAACATGGAATAGTTTAGCATTTTAGCTTTAAAACAACTGTAATACTTAAGCATTTTAATAAAAAATGTAACCTTCTTTAGTTAACAAACAGAATTACTCTGCAAAATATCCAAATAACAAAAAAGCTTAAGAAAAGTAAATTTTTAAGTAACTTTTATAAATGTGCCAGAAGAGAACATTACTGGTGCATCTTGCGATAAAACAATGGAACTGACATATTTTAAGGTATGTCAGTGCAAGTTTCTTTCAGTTAAAACAGCTCAGAAATGTATTTAATCTGGGACTAGACTTCAGCCTTGTCTGTGAAACCAGAGGTACATGTATCAAGCTGTAAGCATTAAACTTTTCAAAGCAATTAGTACCATATTTCATACACACTGACATACTGTACATGTATACAACATATCATAGCATATCATATTTCAGCATATTTTATTCTCTTTCACACATTTCACTTTGGCAAGATAAAAAAAGAAAAGCGCAACTAGTAAAATGCGTACAATTATGGAGCCTAAAACATAACACATTAACTAATGTAAGAAATGATCTTCTCGCTGAATAAAGCCACGTCAGATCGCACTGTTCTTCTGAGGTAAATTCCGGCTTATTCCTCAAGTCTTCTTCCAAAAACAATGACAAGTAGATGAATCTTGATTTTTTTAATCAATTTTTTGTATCTAGGTGACAAGGGCGTTTGCGCACAGGTATGGCTGCAGATAATGATCTCAGACGGGAAAGACTGTTCCTCGCTTTAGTTTTATACGGATTACATAATCAGAGAATATTCATTTTCAATTTGAATTGGTTCATTTAAAAGTAGACACTTCAAGTTTTCTATAGACATATTTATCACGTCTGTGTGTCAAGTATTCGCCGAGTTTCGGTTTGTTTTTGTGACGCGTTTCAGAAAGAAGTTCACAGAGACCAAAACAGCAGAAAGCGCACCCTGTTTTTGTTTTGTTTATTTTACAAAAGCACAATGTTTTGTTGTTATTGTCAGTGTACACAAATAAAAGTATACCATTTATAGATTCGATAGATTTTAGTCTTATCTGTATCTGGGTATTTTAGGTCCTTTTCTCTCTTATCAGGAAAAACTACAAGTGAACGCGCCGGCACGCAGAGGGTTAAATACGCTGCATTCAATTTTACCTTAAGACTATAAATTTAGATTTCAAATTCAATATTGATTTTAGAACTGCTGAAATAATTTACAGTATGTAACGCAAATACTATATAAGTAACTGTAATTAAATTACCTAAAAATGAACAATAATCCCTTACTTTACTTTTTTCAGTGGATAAGTAATTTAATTACAGTAACGTATTACACCCAACAATGTTGACAACCAACCAGTACTATAATATTTTTAATGTTTATATTAACACTTTATATATTTATATATTTGTCAATAGTCCCAAGTGTAAGATACACGATTATATGGTCGATACAGTCGATAATTTAGCTTTTTTCAAAATGCAGAAGTCATTCCCCAAATCCCAAACTCTCGTCTCTATCTATTATGTGTCTGTCTGTTTCCTTTCTCTCATTCTAATTTGTCTCAACAGCTCTTTCTCTTTCTCTCCAGCCTCCCTTCGTCCGACTTGTCTGTAAATGTTTTTAATTAGCTGACTACAACCCTGATGACAGTGTGATGAGGAGAAAGAATGAGACTCTCTAATCGCTGTAATTAAACAACATGCCGCACAAGAGAGAAGGATGGAAGAGACCTTCATTCAGATGAAGTGACCGAGAGAGTGAAAGATGGAAGGAAGAGAAAAATGGAATACTGTTGGGAGGGAAAGTGGGAAGACTGTACATTTTTCAATGGTACACTCTTAAAAATAAATGTTCCAAAAATGTTTTTCACAGCACTGCCATATAAAAATTTTTTGGGGGGTTCTGTAAAGAACCTTTCAGTGAGAAGTTCTTAAAATAAAAAAAATGTTCCTAGTGGAAAAATATTTTCATAATCTAATGTTACGTCCAGCGACGTGTTCTTTATTGTTATGGGACATTACAAGAGCTGTGTTTTCTTGCATTTGTGTTTCTCTCTCAGTTTTCCCTTTGGCTCCTCCTACTCAATCCATCTGGCAGGTAGCTGATTGCCCTCAGCTGCGGCTGCTTACCAGTCAAGAGAGAGGCAGCACAAAAGCAGAGAAGAAACTCTTCCCCAAGAACTTTCCCCAGAGCATTGTTTTTGTCACAGTCCCCAGTTGGTTGTTGCAAATTACATTCTTGCTGTTGAACTATAGTTGCTTAACTTTCTACTCTTTAGTATTGTATTGCTTGTTTTTTTGTTTTTTTATCTATTGTGGCAATTGTCTCCAATGTTTACATTTGCAGTTAAGTGTGTAGATTAATGTTATTTAACTTTATCAGTTTAGGTACAGTTTATTAGTTACTTTACTGATTGTTGGTTTGTTTGTTTATTTGGAAGCTGTAAGGAGGTGGGTGCCATTTTTGTTTAACTGTTTTCTCCTGTTTTGGGGCTAGGAAGGGAGTTCGTTTTTTTTTCTTTGGTAGATTATTTAGAGGTTTTACCTCCTTAGTTCGATTACTTTGTTATTTTGGCCTTGCCCCCTCCTGAAGCCATTGCTTCCCTTTGAATTTTTTTTATTGCAATACATTTTCTCTGTTCCATGAACTGTAAATAAAATTCTTGATGCTAATTTGTTTGGTTGAGGTGATGTGGCAGGGCTCAGACTAATGCTCTTTATTTAATTTTTTTTATGTCCTCCTATATCCATAGACTCATGTGGGAGATTCTTTTTTTCCACTATAAAGAACCTTTTGTGCAATGGAAAGGTTCCATAGATGTTAAAGGACCTTCATGGAACCATCAATCCCAATAAAGAACCTTTATTTTTATAGCAGTAAGAATGTCTGGATTTATAAAGCCATTTAAAATGCAAAAGTTATATTCAACAGCTACAGTTGACTGTACCAACATAATATATCTATATACTTTATATAAAGTTATGATGGGTCAATGACAAAAGATTTTTAAAATTAGTAATAATGTGGGGAAAAAATCTTTAAATATCTAGTTTAAAAAAACGTGCCAAGTTATAAGAAATGCAATTATTAAAAATAATAAAGTAAACTTTTTTTTGGGGGGGTCACACGTGAGACTGCAGCTAGGGCCCTTCTAAACTATGAGTAAACAAGTAAAAATTATTATATATAATATATTTTCCAAACACCACAGATGTTTGTGCACATCCTAATCATTATTTTCAATAAAAAAAAAAAGACTTGCCATTAGTACTTGGTAATATTTTTAAAAGAAAATATTATTCCAAACTACTTGAGCCCCTTTTTTCTTTGTTACAAAATCAGGTGGTTATACCACCCGGACAGTTTTGACTTTATGCCTACAAAAAAACATCAAAATAATTTTGAATATAGAAATTGAAAACTTTATCACAGAAAAGGTTAATTCAAGAGATTTTAAGTATGAATTACACTGCGTTAAAAAAAAAAATAAGGCATGTCACTGACCCTTAAACCCATTATTAAAACTACAATAATAGTAGTTGTTTTACCAGGTTTTAAGGTGCTCGTACCTGTACTGTTCTGGATGGTTCTAACAGTAGTTGTATTTCGAGGTGGTGAGATGGCTTGACGTGTCGCTCTCTCCTCTTCTTCCTCCTGCGAGCAGCCCTTTTCAATGGCCCGCACATAACTGTGGCTCCTCATGCGGAAGCATCTGGACCCCGGCAAATCCAGAGCATCTACAGCCTGAGACTCCATTTCACTGAACATACTCTCACACACGGCCTCGATCTGCCCGTTCACTTCCACCTCGCTCACCTGCAGGGGGAGACAACACATCACCACATACTGTCATATTACCCCTTTACCCTCCTGTCATGGGATAGTTGCATAAACACTCCTGACTGAATGAGCAGCTTTCAAGATGTTAGCTCAAGGCTTACTAATGTACAATTACTTTAAATAATTGTATTAAGAAGGCAGATAATTCTAGTGAGATCATAAGAAGTTCTGCAAAGCTCTACAAAAACACATTTGACTTTTAACGCTAAACTTAGCCCTGGATTAAGGTGAGTTTTAACCATAGGCAATATTTCATACATTTTGAAAGATGTATAGCATGACTTTTAGTCCTGAGTTATGAAAACCTGTTCTAGAATTGCAATAGGCATACTAAAGGTATGGTATGACGACACCACGAAGGGATGTGAAATACTGAACAAGTTAACCAAAGATTAAAATGAATAATTTCAAATTTGAAAAACCTAAATGTTTTTATAATAGTCAGTCATTATAAAAAATTATTCACTTTTAAAATGCAAAAGTATTTTAACATAATATATACGTTTGATTCATTCATTACTCGATTTTTATTTGTATATAATATAAATTGTATTATTTATATTATTTTTTAGATATACTTAGAATACAACATTTAAAAATGTAAATAAAACAGCATGCATGAATAAATTATAAAACGTATATATTGTTATTATAATTTAACTAAATTAATATAATTATGTTAATATATGATTTAAAGTACAAAAAAAAGTACTACACAGTGGATACCTGCATTCACAAGGGTCCTTTGTTGCCATATTAACCTTTTTTAGTGTCGGAAAAATGCCTTTTATTTCCAGAAATATGTTTAAACATCAAACAAAACATTTTACAAAATACAAAAGCAAGAAAGAAAATCACAAAGAATAAAAAACACAAGTGTATTAGTGTGTTTAAGAGAGAAAAAAATGTGATGTTAAGGGTGATTTTTCTAGACTTTAACATAGATTTACTTCTAATCAACTTAATCTCATTGTTTCAGCTTAAAATGTCATGACACCCTAAATACCAAAATGAGTAAACACCAGAGTCGGAATTAGTAATAGGTTAAATATTGATGTAAGATCAATTGTTGGGGGATGTGCAAATGTGCAAATTGTGAATCCTGAGATGTCCTTTGTCATGTAGGCTCAGTTTAACCCTCTAACAGCCAAGCTGCATCTTAAATAATAAGGGTTAAACACACTAATACAGGTAACAGGGGAAAAAAAGAGTGCAGAGGGGAGGAAATCTGTACAAGTGAAAGCAAAATCAGGTGTGGCTGCATCACTATTGTTCTTTCTATACTACAGCAGTGAAGCTGAAGAAGTGTGATTGGATTTATACAGAAACTTATCAGAGGACAGGGTCTCATGATTTAAGGTTGGAAAGGAAGTGGAAACAATGTTTTGAGCATTATGTAACTGGAGAACTAATAGTGAGTTGTGATTGGAGGATAGACAGCAGAGTGTTTGCCATTGGCTAAAGGAGACTACAGGGAAGCAGGCACTAAGATTTGCAAATCATCTAGTAGCAATAAAAACCTCAAAACCCATAGAGAAACACACCTACACCAACACATATGTATGTATGTACACACATACAATGCCCACACATTCACTATACACATGAGGGACCAATGAATGTTGTTTTTTTTTGGTGAGCAGACTGAGCTTTTTGTCACCAAAATGATTGATGTATCCTAAGGGAGCAGAAAGGACACACTTTCACACATATGCCTGAGGACAGTGTCTTTTTTCGAGGGTGGGAGGAAGCAGCTCTTTAAAAGGTTAGGGCTGCTCTTTGTCTGAGTGAGCTGTCAGGCTCTGAACACTCACCTTAAAATTGTCCCGGTTGTAAACGCTGCCTGTCACCTTATCCCATGGCAACAGACACTAATCCTGAAAATGCACCTTGAAAATCCCTTAGCTACACATGCTAACAAAGAAGAACACCACTTAAAATTGCTTAAAAGGCTTTACTGACCGTCAAGGTTTAAAACTAACAGTAAACATGAGAACTCATCTCCACAAACTTAATATTTTGTTACTAGCATACAGTATACTCCTCCTGTTAGCTATAACAGCCTAAAGCCCTGCACAGGCCTTATATCTAGGCCTTAGCCTGGCCTTTGTCCGACTGGAGCCTGTGACTGTTTTTTTTTCTCCTCCCCATTACACAGCTTACTGTTGCAGCCATTAAACTAGTTCCGTTTTGTTTTTAATGGCATAGTGGTTATATTTATTTAAGTTTCTTTATTAAAGTAATTTAGAAAAACACAAGTTTTTGTTTTTTAAAGTGACGACCACGATAAAGTTTGATCAATTTAGCCTTCTCAAATCAACACTTGACTTGCCTACAATAAAATCCATAGATATGAAACACTTCAAGCATATCACAATGTTAGTTTAAACGTTTAACCTAGATAAATGTGCGCAGTCAGGTGCATAGCCAAGTGTTTGTGTGGAGTGTGGAAGCTAAAGCGTGCTTAATGTATGCAGGGCCGTCCTTAGCTGACACGGGGCCCGGTGCGAGGTAGGAAGCGGGGTCCCCCTCGGTCCGTTCACAATCGCGTTCCTTGGTCCCCCTCGGCCCGTTTGCGATCGCCTTCTGGGGTAGGGGTGTCCCCTTTGGTCTGTTCGCCGCGGGGCCAGGTGCGACTGCACCTGTTGCACTCCCCTAAGGACGGCCCTGAATGCATAGAGGCTATAGGCTACTTGCCTCATAGACATGAGAACACTAGTTTATTAATAAATAATTAAAATATCTCCTTACTATTTTCCCGACACATTCGTAGTCATTAATACTTTTGCTGGTGCTTTGCGGCAAGATTTATGCCTATGCTTGCACGCGAATAGATTAGCTAGCCTATATATATCAAAAGGCTCATTATGGTTTAATATATGTTTAAGTAATTCAATTAATATAAACGAGCGATCAGTAGAATAATGGCTTATATGAACGACTAGAAAAATCTTTAGTCGGGGCAGCCGTAGTTTTAATCTAGTCTTCCAGCTGCGCTGAAGGCACACTCGTTGCTATGCTGCTGGCAGGGACACTAAACACCGTGCGAGCCGGTCTCGACAGTCGTGGATGCGGTAGCATGGTCTTGTGTTGTTTCTACCAGCGCAGCGCATCTTTTTCATCACCTTAACTGATGAAAGTCTAAAATATAAAAAGAAGGAGACGCCTAAAACAGGCCCGATGCCCGGCCCACATGTGAGCTACGTATATGATGTGAAAATTGGCCCGAAGCCCAGCTATAGGGGGCGTAAATAAGTCGGGCCTCATCAGGCTCGGGCTGAAATGCAGGGCTCTACAACTGCCCATTCTGACAGAGCAGAAATTAAATTATTTTACTAGCATGTACTTGTTGGTGATGGGGAAAACATGTACTTTTGAGTAGTTTATTAGTAAGTCAGCAGTATTGGGACAAACTATTACATCATAAAACTGCATCTTGACACCACATATCCTTTTGTTGCACACAATCAACTGTGTCTGAAATCGCATAGTGAGTGGGTACTACAAACCCAATACCAAAAATGTTGGGACACTGTACAAATTGTGAGTAAAAATGGAATGGAATAATTTACAAATCTCATAAACTTATATTTTATTCACAATAGAATATAGATAACATATCAAATGTTGAAAGTGAGACATTTTGAAATGTCATGCCAAATATTGGCTCATTTTGGATTTCATGAGACCTGTCTTAGGTCACAAAGAAGACCTAAGACAGTTGAGCAACTAGAAGCCTGTATTAGACAAGAATGGGACAACATTCCTGTTCCTAAACTTGAGCAACTTGTCTCCTCAGTCCCCAGACGTTTGCAGACTGTTATAAAAAGAAGAGGGGATGCCACACAGTGGTAAACATGGCCTTGTCCCAACTTTTTTGAGATGTGTTGATGCCATGAAATTTAAAATCAACTTATTTTTCCCTTAAAATTATAAATTTTCTCAGTTTAAACATTTGATATGTCATCTATGTTGTATTCTGAATAAAATATTGAAATTTGAAACTTCCACATCATTGCATTCTGTTTTTATTCACAATTTGTACAGTGTCCCAACTTTTTTGGAATTGGGTTTGTACATTTGATAAAGCACTTACTTTGTGACCATTAAAAAGGTATGTTCTCCAATATTATGAATGAAATGTTCCGGATGTACTACATTCTTCATGTGTCATGTGACTTACGGCATCAGTTGCATCACTTATTGATTACAGATGATTATTAATCATGTAAACCCTTTTACTTCAACCTTTACTTACACATAAAAGCCATTTTTGTAGTATTTTTTAAAAAAATTTTGTTTGTAGTTCTAAACAAATCTGTGTCCACCGTTAGAGTGTGCATGTATCTGAAATTCTAAATTTCACCGGAAATAGAAAAAACATCTGGGTACCTTTGAGATATTCATTTCAACATACTACAATTTGGGGACACACTAATTCTGAATAATAAATAGGGCGGATTGCATGTGAATTGGGATGCAGAAAAGAACTGTGTTTGGATATTTCTGGAAGCATCTAGCCAACTCTTGCACTGTCTGATATGGTAATCATCTTGGACTTGTACTGACATCTAGGTGTTTGGAGGCAGCATTACACAAAAATGCCAGTTTTAGTTACATATGCCATTGTAGAAATGGTCTTTGTGCAGTTAGTCATGATTAATTTATTCTGAATAAAAGTGTGCAATAACAAGAGGGTAACAGAGATAAAGTGAGTAGTATACAGCTAGTCATGTGATCTCAAAATGGCGGCCCCCATAAGGCGACCCTCTCCCATGTAAATGAAACAGCTGTAAATAGGCTACTGAAATGACTGAAATTAAGTTTTTAATATGACTGAAAAATTATGAGTGAACAAGTTTTGGGGGGTACAATTTTTTAATGAGGAAAATGCGTAAAAAAGTGAACTTTTAAGTTTATATATTTAAAACAGCTGTGGCAGCTAAAAGCCCAAAGTATACTTTGATAAGGTACAATAAGGTATGCGTACAGTGCGTGAGGCATACATTTCATCAAGGTAACAAGCACATACTGTATGTGCAATGCCAATTTATTTTTAACCGCATGAACTACTCAGCTGGAACATGCACCTTGAATTTTATTGTTGCACTGATTAATTTGTCCAAAAGGTGGCAACACTGAGCCAATGTTTCAGAGCAAAAAATTTATAAAAAAGAAATAATAAAAAAAAGAAAATAATAAATAACACCAACAAACTACTAGAATAATGGAATAATGCCAACAAACTACTATAATTAATAGAATTAATTGAATCTGAATAAAAGTAACAAACTACTAGAATAATGGAATAACACAAACAACCACTAGAGTCAGCAACAACAACAGACACCCATGTTAACGAACGATTGTGTGAGTGGGATAAGAGATACCCATGGCTCTAATTTGAACGAGTACAAAAATATTTTCATCAGTCATAACTTCTAGATGGAAAAAGCACATAAAATGCACAAAGATTTAACTTTTTAGTGTGCATGTATCGACCGCCTATGCACGCACATGCTATCAAATGACATTGTGTTCAGCTGTATATGTTCACTATTAATTGTCAAAACTGAAGTATACTTGGGGCTTTAGCCTTACTGTCAAGAAGTACACTAACTAGGGCACCTTTAACACACTATTCACAAACATACAATTTGTGATGCCAATCCTAATCATCCATACCATACTGATAGTACGCAAATTAAACTTCGGAATAATGCATGGATCAAAAGATGATAATGAGATGATTCTATGAGATGACCAATGGAATTGAGCAAAAATTGAGTACTTGAGCAAAAATATAAGTTATTTTCGTTTGCATGTTTTCCTCCCCTTTGCAAACCTTCTTGAAGGCTGACGTTGAGGAAGGCTCTGGTTGGAAATCACCTTTAGGATCTGATCCAGGCCCAGTTGTTGTTTCCCACTGGTGTAAGATCAGTATCTTAATGGTGATTTCCACCAGAGAACGAGGGGCAATGACCAACCTGGCTGATGGTGCTCATGGCCCTCATGTAGCTCTCGTTTCGGGAGCGAAATTTGGGTGAGGCCAGCAGACCGGCCGGGTCCAGACTGTCCAAACTGCGGTTGATTGAAACCTCACTCACCGCTCGCAGGTAACTGTGACTCCGGATCTGCAGCTTGGGGGAATGGGACTCCGTACTGATCCTGCAAACAGAAAGAGAGCGAGAACAGGTGTACATTTAATGAGAGATGAGAAGGAAATGAGAGGTGAGATTACTCCTGTAACACACGCATTCATCATGTTCCTTTGTCTTCCTCCAACAGAGATCTCACACTCATTACTGTTGACCTAAAAACAACTCGACCTGATTTATGTGTGTGTGTGTTTTAGTGTACTCTTCATATATCTGAGACCAATGTAAACATGAACTCCTCACAATTAGTACTAGCATTCAACTGTTTGTGTTTAAATGTGGATGGACAATGCTTGAAATATTAACACAGAAACATATTAAAGCGCACAAACACACATTCTATCCCTCCAGGTCGAGTCAATCTTAATTATGGATGTGGCTCTTAAAATAGTATGCAGTTACAGCTAGAAAAAAAACACACATTAGTCATTCTACACTGGAGTGAGGAATGTAGAGAGAGAGAAAGAGAGAGGGAGTAAAAGAGAAACAAAGAGGGAAGACTGCTGGAAAAGTACACGAATAGATTTAGAGGAAGAGACGACAGTGGATGAAATAAATTAAAGCAGCAAATGATGAAAAAAACAACAAAATAGTAGAAGTTTGCTGAGGTGTACTATGAGAAGGAAAGCATAGAATTACATATTGTGGAAAAAATAGGACAATGCTAATTTATTCTCATTATATACTGTTATTTAAGGAGCTCAGCTTTTTACAAAGACAGTTTTCACATGTTTTATGTTGTAGATCAATTATTTATACATGTAATACATTGAAACTAAGCATGTTTCAATTATTTAAAGCAAAAACATTATAGTTGATTTTAATATAAATAATGATTTTCAAAATGTTTGGTTTTGGTTAAAGTTTGGTCTGTTGCAGTATGACACATTATCATCAACTAAAATTGTATAACTAATCATATAAAATAAATGAATATTAAATATTAGTCACATGTGTCTTGACAAAAAATTTACTAAAAAAAGCTGTAAAAAAAAAATGTATAGATAGCTTATGGCTCAGGTTCCACATCTGTGGAACTGTTTTGCAGAAATAAAGGAAATATCTGTTTATAATGAGCACATGCCTCAGGGGATTGCATATTTATTACATAACGCAACATTTTTTTTTCTCTCGGTGTATACATGAGGTTGTTTAAATACACATGAGTGTATGTCTACTGTATTACTGTGTGTCTGAACAGAAAGTGAGTTTATGGTTCAAAGGTTTAGATATTTCCACTTTTATTAGATATGATTTATTATCAGCAGTTTCAAGTATGTGTGTATACAGGAGTATACGCGTATTTGAATGTGTGTGTCCATTTCTGAGTTAAAGGCACAATGCTCTGATTATAAATATTCTATGCTGCAGCACTTCCTGTCAAGCAGAAGAAAAAGAGCACATCACAGGGACCCTACGCAGTGTTTGCCATTCCCTACACACTGAGCAGGGAATATCTGAAGAGTTCAAAATGCATTCATTTGGAACGGCATCACTTTATTCATGCACATTAGGAGTTTGATGACATTATATGGTTGAGTAAATTAAATGTATAATATGAATTATAATGTTTCCATATAAAAACATATACAGTATACTACATCCTAGTGTAATTCTATAAAATGTAAATAATACAAAATTTACATTTTGTTAAATTCATTGTATTTTTTTTAAATAATATGCTCTTATTTATTTGAGTAAAAATACAGTAAAACAGTTATAACAATTTCAATTAATTTTCTATTTAAATATATTTTAAAATGAAATTTATTTCTGCTGATTATTAAAGCTGAATTCTCAGCAGCTTTTATTCCAGTCTTCAATGTCACATGATTCTTCAGAAATCATTCTAGTATGCTGATTTGGTGCTCAAGAAATATTTATAATTTTATAATCATGTTAAAAAAAATTTTTTTTAATACATCTGGAAATTGTGATACATTTTTTCACAGTCCTTTGATGAATAGAAAAGTTCGGAAGAACAGTATTTATTTGAAATAGAAATCTTTTGTAGCAGGATAAATGACATAAATGTGCACCCTTGCTGAATAAAAAGTATTAATTTCTTTAAAAACAAGGGTGTATAATTACACTGCACTGATGTTGTCACAGTGATGATGTTCGCATTATACAAATGCTGTTTGCAAAGTTTACACACCAAAGCTCGCTTTCACACACAGAACCAAAAGTGAGTGTTGATTCTCTTTATAACGCAAATTAGTTTGCTCTCTGGGGGATCCTAAAAGTGACTCCCTTCATTGTATATATTCTAAGTAGGATATGTTGCCACTGTATAGTAGTACACGGCTATAATAGCAATATGCATGTGAGGTTTTAACATAAATACTGAAGCCAAGATCAGTTCTTTCATTAAAAAGACCCACTTTTAGACGATATAACAGTGTGCAACTGAAAAAATGAGAGGACTTGGAAAGAACTTTAAAGGCACAGGAAAATTCCCTATGAAATGACTTTGTTCTGTTGAATTTTTAATAAAGAGGAGAGTGAAAGGTTTGCACTGTAGTGGTAAGAGTCTCAGGACATTAAGGGATTTTATATGAAATTGCACAGAGTGTGTGTATGCATTTGTGTGTGAACAGAGGTGGGTTTAAGGATGGGACTACACCGTCTCCAGAGACCCATCCCAACAGCACTTAGAGATGTGGAGTGGGTGGAATGCCTGTAAAATACCATGTTTAAAATGACCCCAGAGAAGATGACAGCTCATTGAAATTGCAGACGGATCGGCAGGTCTACGCACCTACACACCAGATGTACACATACAACACATGTATTTAATTTCCCATGTGATTTCACGGCAGCAAAATACACAAGCTAATACTTTTCCAGACTCACTTGAGTGTGGCCATCTCAGTGAGGGAGGGCTGGGTGGCTTTCAGGTAGCTGGCTCTCCGGGCCTGGACTTTCGGTGACGGTTTAGGGCTGCAGTCCGAGTCTCCGCTGTCCTCCTCTGCCATAGCCTTGATGTAGCTGCCACTCCTCATCCTCCTGCACGGGATCTCGTCATCCTGACCCACAGATGAGAAGCCACCCCACTCATCCTGAGGAACCTGCAGAGAGTGAGAGAATGTTAGCTTCTCATAAACACCTGATCTGACTCCAACAATTAATAATAACGACATAATAATAATAACGATAAAGCAATAAAGCAGTTCATGATGTAGACAGATAATAGATAATTAATTTGATAATAAATTAAATAAAATGATTAGATAATATCGAGGGGTGAGAACCAGAAAGGCGTAAGTGGCATTTCACCAACTTTACAGGAGAGCCAAAACAAAAAATTTACCATAGTTTGATCTGACTTTGTGTACTGATTTCAATTGTTTATAATAAAAATTTTTACACTCATGGATGACAGTACTTTTGCCAGTAGAAAGAGCTCATTAAGAGCTTTCATTTGATGTATATATCTCCATTTCACCAAAAATGTCACTTACGCCCTTTTGGTTCTCACCCCTCGATATAATGTAATTATTAATATGTTTATATATAAATGTGGTTGCAGTGTTTAAGTATTATATATTATTATTTATGAATATCTTAAATTAGATTTAATTTTAACATTTTCAGTTTTCATTTAAATTTTCATGTCACTTAAATTTTTAGTTTTAGTAAATTTGTTATGTGCTTTTGCTATTTTTATTATATATATATATATATATATATATATATATAGCTTT
>NW_015505820.1:1030595-1033520 GCF_001515645.1 Sinocyclocheilus grahami
TACTGATTTCAATTGTTTATAATAAAAATGTGTACACTCATGGATGACAGTACTTTTGCCAGTAGAAAGAGCTCATTAAGAGCTTTCATTTGATGTATATATCTCCATTTCACCAAAAATGTCACTTACGCCCTTTTGGTTCTCACCCCTCGATATAATGTAATTATTAATATGTTTATATATAAATGTGGTTGCAGTGTTTAAGTATTATATATTATTATTTATGAATATCTTAAATTAGATTTAATTTTAACATTTTCAGTTTTCATTTAAATTTTCATGTCACTTAAATTTTTAGTTTTAGTAAATTTGTTATGTGCTTTTGCTATTTTTATTATATATATATATATATATATATATATATATATAGCTTTAATTTTATTTTAGTTTTAGAAATTGTATTACTTCAACTTCAAATAATTTATTACAGTTAACCTTGCCAACATTTCAAATGTTTGTTTCAGTGGTTAAGTAATGGTAACGGTCATAACTATTTTTTATATAGGATAACAAGGCATAGATTCACTTATTTTATCAAATTATTATCAAATATGTATTTATCTATAATAATAAAATAACAAATTAATAAATGTTTTGTAAACAGCTGTTAACTCACCAAATAGTAAATCATTTATAAATGCATATAAAGACTGTAAATCATTTTAACACACTAAAATGGAAATTTTTTGTTTTTGAACGTTTAATAGCGGACTTCAAAATTAAAGTAAAATGTTTTGTCAAATCAAAACGTGCAGTGATTTTTTTTCTTACCAACACTGAAGAACAAACTTCTGAAAAGATATAACAAACAAAACAACCTGAAAACATGTAAAAAAAATAAAAATAAAAAAAATCATAGAATCAAATTTAAATATTATACAAAAATACTGTAAAAATGTAATGGATGAAAACCTGAAGACATATAACCTCATTATGTGTTCATGTGTACAAAATATTTATATTGTTTAAATGTTTCATTATATTATTTAAAATGTTTATAAATGTGAATAATATATTTGCATATACTATGTAAATCTTTTTTCTAAATCAAATACTTTTTTTTCTAAATCTAATAATAACCAATTACAAATCATTTACCACTGATATATTTAAAAAGTTACATAGTATATGTCCCAAACCTTACACATGAATCAAGAGTAATGCATTGCAACTGTCCATGCATAAATATTAAAAACATAAAAAATGCTTTAGAAATGACTTACTACATCACAAATGCTTACTGTGTCCTTATTCTAATGTATTAACCAGAACCCCTCCCTGCTGAACTACAGATGACGCAGCTATGACTATCACTTCTCAATCTCTTCCCACATTATCTCTATAACATAAAAACTCTTTGATACATCAGATAATACACTCTTAAAAAGCTAAAAGCGCACCCTGACATAACACGCACGGCCTTATGCAACCCGTTCCCACACACTAACACCTGCTGCTCCCACTACAAAAAAGCAATATTGACTTCTGCACAACCAACATCATTATCTGAAAATGATCTTGAAAACATTTTACACCCACTTGCACTATTCATGTACGATGCACATAATGTGCACTTCTCAAACCCTCATCTCAAAAGCCTCTCACCTCTCTGAGATGAATAACAATCATTTCATATTATCCAGCACGGCTCGGTTTCTTTTAAAATCTTCCACCATTTTTAGTGGTCAGTGAAAGAGAACTAGTGAGCCCGGCTTCAGGCTCGCTCCGCGGTGTGCAACGCATGCTAACGCAATTCTTTCACACGTTCCCCTCTTTTCACATGCTCTACTAGGGGGCGAAGCCAACAACCAATCCTCCGTCACCGAAAACATAAGATAAAGGGGCACAAATGGAGATATTGTTCAGACCAGAGGAAAGGATCCACTCTCTACTGAGTGCTACGTTTTTTTTAAAGAGTACAGGATGGAAATGAGGAAAAAGTGCAGAGACGCAGAACGGAAAAAAAGTACCTCAATGCCACTTCTGCTTGAAAACTATGGTTGCTATGAGGATGGCCGTGACTTTAGCATTAAAGTAGCTACTGGCGACTAAGTCTTCTGGAGTTATCCACTGCCAAGCTAACTCTATTAGCAGACTGACTCTCATTACTGCAGATGAGGGATCAGATACGGGCACTTTGGCAGCTCTCCTTGGAGTTCTGCCTTTTTATTAAGCTCCTCTATCTCTCCTGTCTCCATTACCTGCAAAGTCTTCTCCGCTTACCCTTCTTCTCTCTTTCTCTCCCTGACTTTCTCTTTTCTTTCTCTCTCTCTCACACACACTTCACTAGTCCCTTGTACTTGGCTTTGAAAAAAGGATTTTCATTATAACAATATATTTTTTTATCCAATTAACTTTACTTTTCTGAGTTTAAAGGGGTCATATGCTGCGATTTCAAGTTTTCCTTTCACGTTGGAGTGTTACAAGCTGTTCGTGAATAGATAAGATCCCTAAAGTAGCAAAGACTAAAGTCTCAAACCCAAAGAGATATTCTTTATAAAAGTTAAGACTCGTCCACGCCCTCCTAAAACTCCTCGTTTAAACACGCCCCCACATGTCTAAGTCACTGTGTGGGAAGATTTGCATAACACCGCCCAAATGTATACGCAAAGAAAGAAGGCGTAACTTTGATTCTCGCTGTATTATTGTTGCCGCCGCTGCCACCGCCATGTTGTGGAGATGCTGTGTTTTGCGAAACTACTTTGTTTGGTCTTCCAAAAGAGGACACAACTAGAAATCAGTGGTTAAGTTGTATTTACAACACTGTTCCAGAACAGTTCAATCCAAATATTCAGATGTGTGCAACGCATTTTATGGAGGACTGTTTTCTGATTCTGGGAGAGTGAATTCAGTACCCGTTTCCACTTCGGCGCGCATGCTGACCACAGTCTATGATGCTGACAAATAATGCTGACTCACAGCCTG
>NW_015505820.1:1033873-1034478 GCF_001515645.1 Sinocyclocheilus grahami
GAACAGTTCAATCCAAATATTCAGATGTGTGCAACGCATTTTATGGAGGACTGTTTTCTGATTCTGGGAGAGTGAATTCAGTACCCGTTTCCACTTCGGCGCGCATGCTGACCACAGTCTATGATGCTGACAAATAATGCTGACTCACAGCCTGTAAGTACGTTTTCATATTTAAAGGATTTGCCACTGATGATTAAAACATGAGTTTTGAGCAGTGTAGAGTAGCACTTGTTGTTTGTCATTTCTCCAATCGCAAATGCAGACATGGTTTTATGTTAACGCGGCGCGATGCAACGCAACACGTAAAAAGACAGTATAAGTCATTATAATCAGTAATTATGTCCCCACTGGATGCAACAAATGCCTAATTTATAATGGGTTTTATTGGTTTTGTCTTGTCACGCCGGGACACAGAATCACAGTATGGTAAGGGGCGTAATATTTCCGTCACACGCTTGAGGTATTCGGCCAATCAAAAACGCACTAGATAGCTGGCCAATCAGAGCACACCTTGCTTTTTCAGACCGATGAGCTTTGTAAAAATCGACTCGTTTCAGAAAGGCGGGGCATAGAGGAGAAACAATAATGTACAGTGTGTGGAAAAT
>NW_015505820.1:1034869-1035994 GCF_001515645.1 Sinocyclocheilus grahami
AACAGTTCAATCCAAATATTCAGATGTGTGCAACGCATTTTATGGAGGACTGTTTCCTGATTCTGGGAGAGTAGCCTACAATGTCGGTGTTCCGGTGAATTCAGTACCCGTTTCCACTTCGGCGCACATGCTGACCACAGTCTATGATGCTGACAAATAATGCTGACTCACAGCCTGCAAGTATGTTTTCATATTACTGAAGTTTAATATTTAATATTGTATTACCATTTCTTTCTTTCTTTCTATAAAAACTTATATTTATATAACAAAAACAACAATAACTGTATGTTATTATTAGATTATTATGAAGAAAAAGAAAGAAAAAAGAAAGAAAGAATGAATGAATGAAAAAGGTTAGAAAGATTAAACTTAAATGAATAACTAAAATTGAATTGCTGCTCTAAATGGTGCAAAGTTTACATTAAATAATAATAATATAATAATATTACTCTCTACGTAATATATAATATAATATAATATTTGAGTCTCAGAAAAAAGAAAGTGATGGAGAAAGCAGAAAGGGAGGGAGGAGAGCAGAGGATATATGAACCGCACTCTTTTCCTCTGCTCTCCTCCCTCCCTTTCTGCTTTCTCCATCACTTTCTTTTTTCTTAAACTTAATAACTGTGTCACATAGGGGACATAAGAGACAGAGAGAGATAGCAAAAGGACAAACAAAATCCATTATTTTTCTCTTAATCTTCACACAAACAGTCGCTGATCTCCAGGGCTGTGGCTGAAACTTTTCTTACTGATCCTTCTCTTATTTGTTTGTGATCTCTCCATCACACAGCATTAGTCCACAACAAAGAAAACAAAACACAAGCCATGGTCTCCGAGTTAATTTTAAACTGTAAGTCATTATAATCAGTAATTATGTCCCCACTGGATGCAACAAATGCCTAATTTATAATGGGTTTTATTGGTTTTGTCTTGTCACGCTGGGACACGGAATCACAGCATGGTAAGGGGTGTAATATTTCCGTCACACACTTGAGGTATTCGGCCAATCAAAAACGCACTAGATAGCTGGCCAATCAGAGCACACCTAGCTTTTCAGACCGATGAGCTTTGTAAAAATCGACACGTTTCAGAAAGGTGGGGCATAGAGGAGAAACAATAATG
>NW_015505820.1:1036277-1063102 GCF_001515645.1 Sinocyclocheilus grahami
TCTCAGAAAAAAGAAAGTGATGGAGAAAGCAGAAAGGGAGGGAGGAGAGCAGAGGATATATGAACCGCACTCTTTTCCTCTGCTCTCCTCCCTCCCTTTCTGCTTTCTCCATCACTTTCTTTTTTCTAAAACTTAATAACTGTGTCACATAGGGGACATAAGAGACAGAGAGAGATAGCAAAAGGACAAACAAAATCCATTATTTTTCTCTTAATCTTCACACAAACAGTCGCTGATCTCCAGGGCTGTGGCTGAAACTTTTCTTACTGATCCTTCTCTTATTTGTTTGTGATCTCTCCATCACACAGCATTAGTCCACAACAAAGAAAACAAAACACAAGCCATGGTCTCCGAGTTAATTTTAATCTGTCACATTCAGTTCCGCTAAAACACAGCAGGCCAGTCCTGAGCCTATTCAAACACACTGGCATTGTAAGGGACCATCCATACAGGACGTGTTCTTGTATTAAAACCAGCTAGACAGAGGCCCAATGTAATAAAACTGCACAATGCATGATAGTTGTTAAATATGTCAGTAACACTTTAGTTTAGGGACCAAATCTCACTATTAACTAATCACTGATTAGCATACATATCACTAGCATATTGGCTGTTTATTATTACTTATAAAGCACATATTAATGTCTTATTCCGCATGTCCATAGTTTAGATCCCTTAATCCTACCCTATATCTAAACATAACTAATTTACTAACTATTAATATTTATTAATAATAAGCAGCAAATTAGGAGATTATTGAGGCAAAATTCATAGTAGTTAGTTAGAAGTGAGAACTGGTCCCCAAACTAAAGTGTGACCAATATGTATGTCTAGCACATGATTTTATAGAAAAACACACACATTGTAAAGGTCAATCAAATCCATCAAATTTTCATTAAAAAATATAGATTAAAAATTAATCATGAATTGTCCCGGTCACAGATGGCCATTTAGCACTTTTCATACAAAACAATTACAAACCAGCTAGAAACATCACAACGGTCAAAGTCATCACTATAGCATGTTTATTACGCAACTGAGTTGTGAGTTTGTAAGCTGCAGTCTACCATATTTTCATTGAAACATTTAAAACCCAGCAAGATGGATCAAAATGGTCAAAGACGTTCTAGTATGTTATCAAAGAAAAAAAATGAACAGATGCTAAACGAACAGATGCATAAAGCATCCTATGTGAACGGCCCCTATAACATGCTTAGACTAAGACATGCACATGCATGCAATATGTTTGCTCTTCACAAACATGCAAACACAGTAGGAAGATCATGCACTGAAAAATTAGAAACATGGAGAGAGATGAAGCAGAAGACAAACAAAGATGAAGAGATGTCACACCTTCCACACCAAGAAACCAAATGCACATGACTCCTCAGCAGAAACGAATGAGGTGTGGAAGCTGACCTGATGACACTGATGATATGACAAAGGTGATGATGGTCGTGGTGATGAAGAGGGGAAAAATCTCTCTCCTACCTGTAAAAACTGGCAGGTTCGTCCCTGCTGGCAGGTCGGTGCTTTGACTAGAGCTTTATCAATATTGACAGTGGCCTTCTGGTACACCTCTCGGGCCCTGCTCACCGTTAGCGTGCTTGACCAGGAGCTCTTCTTGACGAGTGACCCAGCCTGGTCCACTGACTTTGGGCCACCAAAAGTTAGAGTGCCTCCTGTGGTGTTGGAGCAAGTGGAGCATCTTCCAACATCATTGTTGCTGCGTGAGGTCTTCAGGGACGAGTGTCCCCCACCTAGTGTGTTGTAGCTCTGTCCCAGGAAGTAGTGGGACTGGGATTTGTCTGGATGCCGGCCCATGGTCATGACTCCAGAGGGTTGATGCTGGTGGTAGAGGCAGATCTCTCGGTCCAGAGTGTCGTCCGAGCTCCAGTAACCTGACCCGGGTGTCCGTGCGCGAGGTTTGGGCTCGGAGCGACTGCGTTCCTTGTTCTTCCCTCGCTTGTTGCTAGACTGCTTGTGTAGGGTGCTTATAGTCGTGGTGGAAACATTTGGGTGGGATGCAGCCGTAGCCATTGCATCGGCTGGGATGGTGGGGTCATTTCCATTGAGACTGCGTTGGCTGGGACTTTCCAGGGAATGGGACTTGGTGAACAGTTTTTGGACGGAGTGCACAAGGTGGCGTATACGCCCAGGACTGTCGCTACGCTGGTGTTCCAGCGCCGCTGTCCGTTTGTATTGCAAAGTGTGATATCCGTCCTTCCTCACTGGTTGCTGCTGGTCAAACTTCCCCAGCAGGGATGATGGGATGGCAGCCGAGCTGCCTGGGCCGCACCCACTCCCAGTTCCTCTGGCTATGCCGCCCGGTCCCACATAGGGCACTATGGCGCATTCGTCCTCGTGATGCGAGTTCGTAAACTCGTGATGCGAGCCGTGATGTCGGCGGGGAAATGTGCTGCTGGCCAGATCGGACTGGCACCCATAGAAGCTGTGGTCGGTCGGGTGGGCCTGGTTAAGGACATAAGGTTGTCGGTCGTGGCGGAGGGTCAAAGATTCGTAGGATGGGTCACACTGTGTGAGTGTGTGGTGGTGGCTGTGGCTGGAGGACAAGCCTTTCATCGTCATCCTGATACACTGACCCTCTCACAGCCTCATCCACACACCGAGTCTACTGCAGAAAGACAGATGGACAGAGAGACAAGAGGGCCAGAAAGCAACATAGAGGACAAACAAATTAGGTGAAAGAACAAAAAAACAAGAGGATCACAAGAATATAGAAGCAAACAAAGAGAGGGAGAGAAAGAAAGAAACAATATGCATTAAAGATTGTCACATTCAGTCCATATTTTAAACCTCACAGTGTCCACTATAATGGACTGATCTTTAAAAACATTTTTTTAACCAATCAGGGTGTGATGTTACATTCAGACTACCATGGGTCTGACTCATACTAGGGATGTACTAGACTATAATACTTTCAAAATTGACTAGTTAGATGGTTGCCTAAAAGAATAGTGGACCAATCTGTCTCAACTGTAAGTAGACTGGTGTTGCAGTCACCTGACCCCAAGCGCTTACATAAGACATCTTGTTTTCGAAAACAGCTAGACGGAGCACACTGGACCGAAACAGAACACTGGAGTCTCAAGAAACATTTTAAAAATTGGACTATTGTTAACTTGACATGCTGTCTTAATGCAACACTTGGTGCAATGCTAAAAAAACAATGTGAGATTTGATAGAATGGCCAAATACATCTGTCTGAATTTGTATGGCTTTAGTGGCAGTGCTTTTAAATTTAAAGATCAAGCACAGCAAACTGTTGGCATGCTAATTACAGCATATAGGTACTAAAAATATATTTTGAAAAAAAATTAAAAACCTTTTTGAAAATGTAGCCTTGACACTACAGGAATAAAATACTTATTAAAATATATCAAAACAGAAAACAGTTTTTACATTTTAAATTGTGATAATATTTAACAATATTAATAATTTTACTCTATTTATTTATGATTGAATAATGACTGCCTTGGTAAGCCGTTCCCCTTTGAACAGGACCATACATAGCTGTCCACAAATGAAAACAAACTTTGTCAATGCTCATTCAAAATTTCTTTCAAGAGACTTCCAGTCACTCTGTTGATGCAAATTTCCATGAGTGTGAATGCCCCTTTAAGAGAACAGAACAGTAAATGCAATAGTGATGTTAGCACACCAACATTAGCATGTGAAAAACCTCTCCAGGCATGGCTCGCCAAATCTGAAGAAAGACAGAGATGAGAGAAGCAAAAGATAAAGCCAAAGACAGATTATTACTGAAAGAAAGGAACTGAAGCAGTTTGCGGTTTATTCAGCTATATCCTGTTTACGGTGTCAAAATGAGAAATCAGCCGTTCATGCTTGAAGTCATTTGTGAGACTGTGAATTCATTAAGAGCATTTACCAAAAGATCAATGACTGTACTGAGATCAATGCCATCCAGTGAGATGGATGCTTATACAGTGCATGAGCATTCAGCATACACTATTGTAACTACACCTTGTGACCAAAATATACTTTATTGTAAACAGTGAAGCTCAATTAAATATATTTTTGAAATAGAAAACATATTTAGTTTCATCCCAAATGTATTTCAAAATGTATTTCAGGGGCAAGAAAATACATTTCCAGTCTTAGCCTACATTTAGGCTAAATGCAAATGTGGATGGAATAGCCATCAAAACTACATTAAAAATGATTTAATAATGCTTATTTTATATTATATATTACTTTATTATTTATATTATTATACTATTTTATAAGCTTATTTTATCATTAATTTTATTATTTGTTCCTGCATGTTATAGACAACAAATAAAGGTTTTTTTTTTCAAATGTGACATGTGAATATTTTCTTGGCTTGAAATATATAGCACAAAATGTAATTTTAATTTCTTTTAATTTTTTTTTGTACATTTATTTTCAAAAATATACCAAAACAAAATGGCCCAAAAACAAATATTGGAAGAAAATATATTTACACATATATTTTGAAGCATATTTTATCAAATATACTTTGCCCATTTTTTTTATTTTGAAATATATTTAAAAATATATTTAAAAAACAAATTTCTCCATACAGTCTTATCCATATTTTTTTTGTTTTGATTGTTTAGCTTCAGCCATGTTTGTAGCATTAGTTTTCATACATTAATATTTTGAAATCACACCATGATGTGTAGTTGGCTCTGAAAAATGATCACTTGATTATCTAAATATAAACTCCTTTTGAAATGTTTGGGATCAGTAAGATTTTTATTTATTTATTTATTATTTTAAGAAATTAATACTTTCAATCAGCAAAGATACATTAAACTGATTAAAAGTCACAGTAAAGACATTTATAATGTTATAAAATATTTCTATTTCCAAATAGAAATAGAAATTTGTTGTTCTTTTGAACACTATATTCCTCAAAGAATTACACAAAAATTATTGGCATTACTATACTTGTGGGGACATTTGGTCCCCATAATGTAGGGAATAGCAGGTACACGCACACACACACACACACACACACACACTGAAATGATATGCATTAAAAGTAAAGACATTCACCTAAATATTAAAGCTAAACATACAAAGACTATTAAACCTGTTATCTTCTAAAGAATCTCATTATACACACTCTTGCTTCACCTCCTTAAGCTGTGTGGTGACTCCTGCCTGACACATCTATGTGTGTGTGAAATTATAGCTGGCGCAGAGTAAATCTCTTGCCTTGTTATTACATTCTCTCTCTGTCTCTGTAAGAACACTGAAGATGTGGAAACAAAATAATTAATCGTTTCACACTCCTTCTATTCCTTTCTTTGGTCACAGATGAAGTCAACCTACTATTCTACCAAGCAAGGTAATTATAGTTTTGAATTTTTAAATTAGTTTTATTTTAATATCGTTTTCAAATTTGCTATAAAATTCAGTTTAGTTTTTATTAGTTTCATTCATATTTTTGTTAGTTTTAGATTAGTTTTTATTTTGTGAACGCATTTTTATTTAGTTTTTATATAGTTTAGTTTCAGTTTTAATTAAAGGGGTCATATGATGCGATTTCAATTTTTCCTTTCTCTTAGGAGTGTTACAAGCTCTTGGTGCATAAAGAAGATCTGTAAAGTTGCAAAGACTAAAGTTTCAAATCCAAAGAGATATTCTTTATAAAAGTTAAGAGTTAACCACGCCTACCTAAAACGGCTCGTTCTAACACGCCCCCACATATCTACCTCATTAAGGGAAGTTGTGGCCTAATGGTTAGAGAATCGGACTTGTAACCCAAAGGTTGTTGGTTCGAGTCTTGTACCGGCAGGGATTGTAGGTGGGGTCGTGAATGTACAGCGCTCTCTCCCACCTTCAATACCACGACTGAGGTACCCTTGAGCAAGGCACCAAACCCCCAACTGCTCCCCGGGCGCCGCAGCATAAATGGCTGCCCACTGCTCCGGGTGTGTGTTCACTGCTGTGTGTGTGCACTTTGGATGGGGATGCAGAGCACTAATTCCAAGTATGGGTCACTTCACTTCACTTTCATTATGTGGGAAGATTTACATAACACCGCCCAAATTTTCACACAAAGAAAGGCGGCGTAACTTTTTTTCTCACACTGTAGTATTGTTGCTGCTGCCGCCATGTCGTGAAGATGCTGTGTGCTTCGTTGTGAAAGCGAAACTACTTTGTTTGGTCTTCCAAAAGAGGACGATATCCACTTCGTCATGCCTAGAGCTGATCTGTGCTGGTCGCTGAGGGAATACATCAACTTAGTGCTGTGCGGAGTCCAGTGGAGTCCAGCCTGGGGTCGTCACATGTGGTTGCCGCTCCTTCGTCGAATCCGCCGGGCACGCCGTTTTCTTAACCTCTGCTCACTCTAGCCCGGCCTCAGCTCACGCTAAGACGCGGCTTCCGCTCACGCTAGGCCGCCGTGTTTTTCGTTGTGAAAGCGAAACTACTTTGTTTGTTCTTCCAAAAGAGGACACGACTACCTAAATCAGTGGTTAAGTTGTATTTACAACACTGTTCGAGAACAGTTTAACCCAAATATCCAGATGTGTGCAGCACATTTTATGGAGGACTGTTTACTGATCCTGGGAGAGTAGACTACAATGCCGGCAGTTCTGACTCACAGTCTGTAAGTACGTTTTCATTTAAAGGATTTGCAACTGACGATTCAAACGCGAGTTTTGGGCAGTGTAGAGTAGCACTTGTTGTTTGTCATTTCTCCGATCACAAATGCAGACAGGGTTTTATGTTTACGCGGTGCGATGCAACACAATGCGTAAAAAGACAGTATAAGTCATTATAATCAGTAATTATGTCCCCACTGGATGCAACAAATGCCTCGTTTGTAATGGGTTTTAATGTTTTTGTCTCATCGCTCCGGCCGGACACGGCATCAACAGTATGGTGAGGGGCGTAACATTTCCATCACACGCTTGAGGTATTCGGCCAATCACAACGCACTGGATAGCTGGCCAATCACAGCACACCTTGCTTTTCAGACCGATGAGCTTTGTACAAATCGACACGTTTCAAAAAGGCAAGGCATAGAGAAGCAACAATGTACAGTATGTGGAAAATAATGTGGTTTTTTAACTTTAAACCGCACAAACACATTTCATTACACCAAATACACAAAATAATGTTCTTTTTAGCAGCATCATATGACCCCTTTAAAGTTTAGCAGAATTAACTGATCACTTCCAGAGCGCAGGCCAAAGAAAGACGTAGGCATAATTTAACTTTAGTGAGGCAAACATATAGCGACACAAAATTAACGCATGCTGAAATTGTTTAGATAGTAAAAGTATACAAATATACACCAAAGAAAGCAGGCAAGCCTTTTTTTACTAAATTAATCTACACAAGTCGCACTTAATGTCAAATCCAACGATGTGTGTTGAGATATTTAGTAGGCTATGAAAATAAATGTAGCCTGATTTGGTTATATGTCTTTTCTTATTTAACCATAATCATGATATTGTAACTGTGGTGTCTTGCTCACTTTTCCGTGAACAGCCGTGCATCAATCAAAACTGGGACTAAAGAAATTCAATAATAACGGCATTCACATTTATATGGAGCCAGATCGGCCTCAAAAATAATACATTTATAAAACAAAATTCATAAATGCACAGCACAATTTACATTTACAAAATCCGAATCGTAAATTCAAAACACAATTCATAAATACAGAAGTAAAAGCATAAATATTTCCCCAAATGCTCACACAAAAGCATCTTACCTAAATAAATTGAAAATGTTTACACAAATATGTATATATCAAGTTCTTGAATTAATTTCCATCACACATTTATGAATGATGTTACATGTATTTATGGATTGTTGAATTTGCATTTGCAAATCCTCACACATGCGTGGACTGCTTTGAATTTGTGTGGTATTTTTGAGACCTTCCTGGCAGGTTAAGATTCATAAATATCTTTTTTTGGAGGATGTTCCGTTCAGCCAATCGTGGTGAGCTTTTAATCCACCAATCAAAACGCTCTTTACTGAACAGACTCAAGAAACCCAACGCTGCGCTTGTACTGTGCATTGTTTCTAAGATCTTGATGTAAAGACATTTTAATGGGTACTTTTTTTTTTTTTTTTTAGCACCTGATTACAATTCCTACAAAATCACATTATGATTTATATCGTTCGCACAAAATACAGCTACCCGGTTAGCCTGCTGTCTTATACACCAAAGTTGCACATACCCTGTTTATTCAGATCAATCTGTAATGTTATCAAATAGATGTTAAATGTCCAGATATTTCATTTAATAACAACAATTATGTATTTGTTCTGTTGTTATTAGTAGTAGTAGTAGTAGGCAATCACATTTGCAATAACTTTTGATCAGGCATTAAAAACAGCGAACACACACAAGCGAAGAGATTTAGCATGGAGGATGAAAACCACACTCAACGAGTGAGTAAAGTAGTTTTTTTATCTGATGGCATTTTCTTATGATTATAGCTGGTCGCAATGGTAACTTTATAACCCACTGACTTCAAATCGTATTTAAAATTATGCAATAGTTTAGCATCGAAATCGTTGTTTTACTGATTGTTTATCGCCCATTCATCCTGTGATTACTAAAGTGTTCCTACAAACACCAGTTATAATATAAGAAAGCTGGCATGGACTAATAACTTTGTAACACTGCACACTTAATTAAGTAAAGCAACCTTTAATCATAAGAAAATGCCATCAGATAAAAAAATTACTTTACTCACTCCTTGAGTGTGGTTTTCATCCTCCGTGCTAAATCTCTCCGCTGTGTGTGTTCGAAATCTCCCTTAGGTGGTGATAGCTGTTTTTAATGCCTGATCAAAAGTTATTGCGAACCTGATACTACTACTACTAAAAACAACAACAACAGAACACATTACATAATTGTTGTTATTAAATTAAATATCTGGACATTTAACACTTATCTCTGAATAAACCAACATGATCTCATGATAATTCGTAAGTATTTTACGTAAAATGTGGTTCTATAAAACGTACATTTACTTATGTTTTTACAGGCACTAAAACGTACAATACTGATGTATTTTCAGCATCTAAATGTACAAAACTGACGTATTGACGACACCTAAAAATGAATCCTTATGAATATTGAAATCGCGGCATTAATTTGATTAATTTTTAGTTGTTATAGGAATTACCTTGTTTTCAGTTGCATTATTAAATTGTTTACTGATTTACTTATGAAATGATAACATTTCGTTTTGTTGTGTGATTTCTGCTGCCAGCTCATTTCCAAGAATATGCCTACATAATGTTAAACACGACTTCACTTTAAACCTTAAAATAAGTAACATTTCTGCAATCGTTTAACCTTTACTTGTCATGTAATGTTTACTTTGATTGTCATGGGCCACAAAAGGCGTTTTCTCCGACATGCTGTGACTGACAATAGAACTATAAAATACACCAAAAACGCAACATAATTACGAAATGAAACAATTTTATTAGTGCGCTGTAATCCAAATCTTCCGAATCCGAGGAACAGACCCAAATCCAAGCCTTTTTTCGGCGATCTGCTTGCTTTTCCATCCCGAGCAGAGAGTCCAGTGACCGTGAGCAGCAAAGTCCTAGTGTTGTGTCGTTCTTGAACGATTCGTTCATTTTGAACGAATCTTTAATGTGACTCAGGAAGAACAAGTCATCTCGGGGGTGATTCGTTCAGTCACGCATGCACAACATCCTATAGGTTCTGTACTGGAATTAGTCAAGTAGTTCACCTGGTTCGAGTCTTCGGGTTTTTCTGAGTCGTTTGTTCATCACGTGACATCACGAGCTTTAACCAATGCAGTCTGAGCCGGAAAGAGAATTGATTAGTTCATCTCGAGTCTTCGGGTTTTTCGGGTCACTCGTTCAACACGTGACAGACCCATAAGCTTAACCTATGCAGTCTGAGCCGGAAAGAGAATTGGTTAGTTCAAGATCTCTCGAGTCTTCAGGTTTGAGTCGTTCATTCATCACGTGACAGCCCCATAAGCCCAAACCCGAAGACTTGTCAGATAAGAGGTGAGGTGAGCTAATCATAGACTGAAGACCCAGGTAAACAATGAATTCATCTTTTCTGTTTCTTATAGCAGTTTTGTATTGTATGTAGTGTGATCAACGTTTCCTTAAGTTGTAGACGTATTAGGGAAGTAACACGTAACATTTTAATTATATTTTGCAAAAATGAACTAAATGACTCGAAAAAAGATTCGTTCATTTTGCTGAACAAGACTCAAAGGTCCGAGTCGGTAAAATGATCCGAACTTCCCATCACTACTATCTAAGCTTAACCTATGCAGTCTGAGCCGGAAAGAGAATTGATTAGTTCAAGATCTCTCGAGTCTTCAGGTTTGAGTCGTTCAGATTCAAGACTTGTCAGATAAGAGGTGAGGTGATCTAATCATAGACTGAAGACCCAGGTAAACAATGAATTCATCTTTTCTGTTTCTTATAGCAGTTTTGTATTGTATGTAGTGTGATCAACATTTCCTTAAGTTGTAGACGTATTAGGGAAGTAACACGTAACATTTTAATTATATTTTGCAAAAATGAACTAAATGACTCGAAAAAAGATTCGTTCATTTTGCTGAACAAGACTCAAAGGTCCGAGTCGGTAAAATGATCCGAACTTCCCATCACTACTATCCAATGCTGTCACGTCACGTGACAAAAGAACGAATGATTCGAAAGACTCGAGAGATGAACTAATCAATTCTCTTTCTGGCTCAGACTGCATTGGTTAAAGCATATGGGGCTGTCACGTGACGAACGAACGACTCAAACCCGAAGACTCGAGAGATGAACTAATCAATTCTCTTTCTGGCTCAGACTGCATTGGTTAAAGCATATGGGGCTGTCACGTGACGAACGAACGACTCAAACCCGAAGACTCGAGAGATGAACTAATCAATTCTCTTTCTGGCTCAGACTGCATTGGTTAAAGCATATGGGGCTGTCACGTGACGAACGAACGACTCAAACCCGAAGACTTGTCAGAAAAGTGGTGAGGTGAGCTAATCATGGACTGAAGACCCAGGTAAGTTTAAAATTAATTAATCTTTTCTGTTTCTTATAGCAGTTTTGTATTGTTTGTAGAGTGATCAACGTTTGCGTAGGTAGTAGACGTGTTAGGGAAGTAACACGTAACATTTTAATTATATTTTGCTAAAATGAACTAAATGACTCGAAAAAAGATTAATTCATTTTGCTGAACGAGACTCAAAGGTCCGAGTCGGTAAAATGATCCGAAGTTCCCATCACTACTATCCAATGCTGTCACGTCACGTGACAAAAGAACGAATGATTCGAAAGACTCGAGAGATGAACTAATCAATTCTCTTTCTGGCTCAGACTGCATTGGTTAAAGCATATGGGGCTGTCACGTGACGAACGAACGACTCAAACCCGAAGACTTGTCAGAAAAGTGGTGAGGTGAGCTAATCATGGACTGAAGACCCAGGTAAGTTTAAAATTAATTAATCTTTTCTGTTTCTTATAGCAGTTTTGTATTGTTTGTAGTGTGATCAACGTTTGCGTAGGTAGTAGACGTGTTAGGGAAGTAACACGTAACATTTTAATTATATTTTGCTAAAATGAACTAAATGACTCGAAAAAAGATTAATTCATTTTGCTGAACGAGACTCAAAGGTCCGAGTCGGTAAAATGATCCGAACTTCCCATCACTACAAAGTCTGCGCTGACTGACGCGCTCTTTACAAATTCAAATGTTGCCGCTTCAAACGACAGGATAATTGAACGCTCATTGGCTCTCGCCTGCATTCGTCACAGATTCCGACATGCCGTGTTTCTGGTGAGGTGTGTTTGAATGATGCGCCACGCGTTCCTTCACGAGTTCATGTACGGAGTGGATCGGGAAAATTATCTGGATAATATTTTCAGCGATTAACAACATAAATTCTGCTCTGGATCACACAAACCTACTGTATTCCGCCAGAGAGGGCTGCGGGTGGAACGCATCGTCATTTGGGTTACTTTTAGTACTGTTTTTGACATTTTTAACCTGCCAGGAAGGTCTCAAAAATACCACACACAAATTAAAAGCAGTCCACGCATGTGTGATGATTTGCAAATACTAATTAAACGATCCATAAATACATGTAACATCATTCATAAATGTGTGATGGAAATTAATTCAAGAACTTGATATATACATATTTGTGTAAACATTTTACATTTATATAAGATGCTTTTGTGTGAGCATTTGGGGAAATATTTATGCTTTTACTTCTGTGTTTATGAATTGTGTTTTGAATTTACGAATCGGATTTTGTAAATGTAAATTGTGCTGTGAATTTATGAATTTTGTTTTATAAATGTATTATTTTTGAGGCCGATCTGGCTCCATACAGTTAACAGTAAAGGCTTATATTTGAATGTTCTTTTCATATATGAAGAATTATAAGCGTGTGTATGATGCACATTTGTTTAAAAGCCTGGCAGAGTGATCACAAGATGCTAAGCAAAAGTTTTGTGTTTAGAAAGGATGCACGTTATCATCTTTTTTTCTGTTAATTGTCATTGCGCTGCATGTCTGTTTTTCTTTAAAGCACCAACTTAGAATGCCTAATGTTGGTTTGATTGCTTGTGTTACCTGATAAAATAAATAATCTTGATTACCTGATGTAATAGATTTAATGCGAGTGTGGTTCGGGTCGCGACTCGCGGTCTTTGCGAATGGTTCTGGTCTGGTACAGAATTAAATTAGTGCTGCTGTCAGATAATGGGTCGGGTGTTCTGTTAAGTACTGCTGGTGCACGTTTACCAAGCAGGACCCGTGCAGGCTTTAAACAGCTTTGTGTCTCTCCGTCAGATAACCCCATGTGCGTGATGCGCCATTACAGGTAGGCTATTTCCCTAAACCGCCACACAGCTCGTATATTTTTCCGCCAAGGGATGAGAACGTAATGATTACGAAAACGATTATTTAAATAAATTTAGATACATTTTATTTCAGTTAGTTTTTCAATAACTGTTGCTAGTTTCGTTTTAGTTTTTCAATTATTTTGACGTTTTTATTTTATTTCAGTTTACAGTCATTCTTGAGAAGTGGGACAAAACAGGGTGCAAAATTGAAAAAATAAAACCTTGTACTCAGACAAATTAAACTACATTTATGTATCTTATATGTACTGAGCTATGCTTTGATACAACCTCCCAACTTTTTTCTTTTTTAACAAAATTAGCTTTTTTACCTTGGACTGTGTAATATAATTTCTGCTTTATCTTTAACAGCAATCAAGATGTTTTTAACATTTCAAAACACATTCTCGTGTTAGCAGACAGATTACACTTTCACATGTGACCAACAATTCCACAACAAATATAAAATATCATAATGAAATATTATCAAAATATTCAACTGACGGAGGTGACAGAACTGACGGAGTTGACACATCTGACGGAGGTGACGAAAACCTGAATTTGTAGTAATTTTAACTATCAAATACATTGAATCAGTCAATTACTGTATTAAAACAAACAGTGAGTATGTTATTGTTTATAAAGTTTTTATTCAAGAGTCACATTGAAGTATTTTGATATATCATTGGAACATAAAATCTTATGGTGGTGACATCTGATGTGACATCTTTTTCACAAAACCAATGGAGTTCATGTAGTAGCCATTTTGTTTTTTTCTGCTGATGCTTGATGCTAATGATACCTGCTTCAGGAGAATAAAATTATCTAAATATTTCAAATAATTTCCTCAGAAATTGGAAAATGGTGTTGACATATCATGGCTGTGACACAGTAAATATTAACATTAGGATTTAAAATATTCTAAAACTAAAACTTGGCAGAGCCTGTCTGACACTGATGTGCTCTGCAGAGGTGAACTGTGGCAAGGGGGTCCTTTAGAGTGACAGCTGCCCCTGATATTCCCTGATTGTATTACATTTTATTGAATGTCTGACAGTGTTGACAAAGTGGGGAAGCAACTTTAAAATCTTATGAAACATGCATGTGTCATTAAAAAACAACCTAGCTTTGATAGGAGATATTATTAAGTGTTGCTTTTGATAAAACAAGCTCTTTTTCATCATTACAATTTTAATCAATTTTATTGCATATGAATGATTGAACCCTTCTCTGTGGACACACTGTTTTAGATGTAGTGAGAGGACATTAAGAAACACAGATTTGGTATAATAATGAGAAAATGATTTTGAAGGTGATAATTGTGTTAAATACATTCTATTATTAATCCCTCATGACATTTAAAATTGAAAATATTTTTATTTTTTAAAGCTAATAGCAGTTACCCTTGCTGGACCTGTTTTGTCCCACATCTGAAGAATGATTTATTGTTTATTTTATCAATCGTTTTAGTCTTAGTCTTAGTTTTCGTTTACGAAAATAACCTTGCTACCAAGACAAAATAGCATACATACACATCCAACTCTAATTTCCAAGCAACTTTTGTTTTGATGAAATATGCAAATCAATGAGCGTGTAAGTTCAACCAATTGATGGGAGAGCTGAAACAAATGTAAAGCGTATTTATTTCATGAGACTGATGAATAAACCATAGAGCACACTGATGGAGGCGTTTCTGGTGAAATCTTCATAGCTAATGTAATGGCATGCATTATATTAATGCATGAGCTGCCAGAGAGTGAGTTGTTCAAATATTGTGGTCTTGGCTGAAGAAATAGCTTGATGTGTGTGTGTCGTTCCCCAGAGGAAATGGATTCCTTTGCTTTCTTTTTCTGAGTGAGGCAGATATAACTCTGACAATAAAAGAAAAATGAAAACGTAACTCTCAGTTGCATTCGTCTGTACTTCTTAGTTGAGGTAGTTCACCAACACACACAGAGCCAAAAATATATATTTAAGATTAAGATATTAATATAACTTACAGATTCTATCAAGCTCCAAATATAATTAAATGGATCCTAAAAGCACTATATTTCAAGTCTTCTTAAATACTAACTTTTTTAAGAAACGGACTAACATTTTTAACGTAATCCACTGGAAAACTTCTGCTAGAGAACAAATCACTGACATCAAACTAGGAGCAATATGTATTGAGGGGCCAGATTTGAATATACACAATGCTTTGCTTAACTAGGATTTACACTAGCTTCAGTCTGGATCCAGAACACCTGAGAAGAGATGATGCCAACCCCTCAGAGGACCTCAGATGATGCCAACCCTGAAACAACATAAACTACCACATTTTGCTATACGTTTGATTGCATCATATAATAATTGCTGTTAATAGTGTTCATTGTCTGTTTTATTACGTCTTAAATAGATTTTTCCGTACATTTCTGCCATATGTACATTAACTGACAGTCACCGCTGATAAGCTACCACTAAATATTGTAGAAACTTAATTTGCTGTAAAGTTGCTTTGCAATGATTTGTATCGTGAAAAGCGCTGTACAAATAAACTTGACTTGACTTGACAATGATAAATGAGATTTATTGAATAAAGACCACCAAATGTTTAATTGCATCCAGCAACAAAACAGCATCTCTGCGCTGTGTGTGTAAATGCATGCGTGCTTGGTTCATCCTCATAATGGCTCATATGAGTCGATGTGTAAGGCTGAGCTCATTCATTGCCCCCAAAGCCTTTCAGATGTATCCTAGTGGAACTTGCTCTAAATTAGACAGAGTGGAAATCCATAAATAAAGATGCTCATCTTGTACTTTCTTCTGCAGCCCGACTCTCACTAGAGCGTCACAATTCTTGCTCACTTCCTCCTCTTCTAGACCAGACTACATTCTTCTTCACTCTCTTTTAATTACATTCATTGTCCATGCTCCAATTGATTAGTGCTGTTTTTTTAAGGGGAAGTCATGCTTAGGGTTAGAAATTTTTTTTTGAACATTAAGTATTAAAGTACTCGCCTATGTCCCTATGGACATGAATGATGCTTCAAATCATTTGGCTTATTGAAAAGAGGTATCCTATTACTTTTCTAAGCCATTAGAATTATAATTTTCACCTGCCACATGATAAAACAGACAAATAACAACAACGCTCTAGTAACCATTCAGACCACCCTAGCAATGACGACATAAACACCCTAGTTACTACCAAGAACACTTTAGCAACCACATAAATTCTCTAGTAATCACCCGGAAATCTTTAGCAACCTCATAACACTTGGTGCTCTAGTACCAACCAAGAACACCCTAGCAACTACATGGCAACATCCTAGTAACTATCACCACCACCTATAGTACCCTAACAATCATATAGCAACACCCTAGTGACTACGCAAACACACAGCAACACCCTATTAACACCCTAGCAACCGCATAGTAATGCCCTAGCAACTATCAGAACACCCTAGCAAACACATAACAATGCTGTGGTAACCACCCAGAACACCCTCACAACCTGGAATGCCCAAACACATAGCATTGTGGGAGCTTCTGCATGGGCAAACCTATTGTAACCATAAACAGCTGCATTTTCCAAAATGCATCGCAAGCCTAAGTTGATTAAAGTGACTATTAGTGCCTATGAGTTCTGTGAACTAGGCTTATGATGCTTTTGGAACACTCCCAAAACTAGGTTAGCAACCCTATATAGCAATGCCCTAGCTACCAGCCAGAACACCCTAGCAACCACTTCGGAACCACTAAAAACACCCTATAAACAATAAGGTGAATCAAGAATGTGTGAAATTGTGGCAGCAAATTTTACATGGGCAGACCAAGCAACTAGTGAGGATACCCTAGCAAATGCACAGCAACACCCCGTGAACACTCAGAACACCCTAGCAACCACATAGGACACTGGCAGAAACTTTTACTGAAAAATGTAAAAACTGTTTTTTTGTTAAATCTTTCTTGAAATGACTTTATTTTCATACCTCTCTCAGTTTTGTTCTTTAGCTGACCCTTTGTTCCTCCCTCTCATCTTCCCCTCTCTCTCTTTTGGTTTGACTGAAGTGCGCTTTGAAACTCAATCAAACTGCGCTGACAGATGACACGACAGCCGAGAGTTTCTCTCTCTGAGCCAAACTAATTACGCTGTCTGTCATTAATGAGAGCAGCACCACGTCACTCTTTGATTACACACACTCTATGAACAATTTCTTCCTGCAGATCTGTTTGATCAAAGAAAACAAACACGAGAGAGAGAGAGAGAGAGTGACAAAGACAGAGAGAAGGGCTGTGTACAAAGAAGTGCTCAGCAATCACTGTCAGATTTTAGCACAGCTAAATGATTTCAAGGTAAACGCAAGCAGCCCTTTCAGTGAAGAATAACAACAGCAACTAAACCTGAGCAACAAAATCAGACGAAAGCAAGCTATTTAGGACAGTTAACACCCCTACTCTTGCATTTACTGACTTGACTTGCATTTATTTATTAATTTTTTTATATTTAATCCTACTAATACTACAATGTGTTCCTTATACTCAGCATAAATTTCCAGGGTCATGCTGTTGTGTGCCCACTATTAAAAAAATATCAAATATAATACTGTCTAAAAATCGAAAATCTTACTGGAGTCAGTAAGTTTTTAATAATAATAATAATAAAATGTGTTTAATCACAGTATAATAAATAGATCAAAAGTGACAGTTAAGTAATTTATAATGCTATAAAAGATGTATATATCAAATAATATAGAAATCATATTCTATATCAAAATACTGTGCTGTTTCTGTTTATTAAAGAAAAAAATGTACCACGGTTTCCACAAAAAATATTAAATAGCACAATTGTTTTCAATATGTAAGAAATGTTTCTTGAGCAGCAAATCAGCATATTAGAACGATTTCTGAAGGATCGTGTGACACTGAAGACTGGTGTAATGGCTGTGGATAATTCAGCTTTAAATCACAGGAATAAATACATTTTAAAATATATTAAAGTAGAAAACTGTTATTTTAAAATGTTATAATATTTCATAAATTAATTTAAGTATTAAATCCTTCCAACCACAATCATAATATTTTATTTAAAAATATATTTTCCCATTTTTTCTTATATCTGATTTTTACATGTGCTATTTCTCAATGCATCTATCAAATTAATGAATATTGAGGTTAATCTAAATATGGCATTTTGTGTCTAGATAAGCATTAAGTTGTTTACAGTCATTAAGCTTATGCTCACTGAGATTTGTCAACATTCTGGTGACCTGGTGAAGCTTGGATGTTCTGATCCCATCAAAAGTGATACTTGAGCTAAAAGGTTTGAGAACCACTGAACTAAATCATTTTACTCAACTCTAAATGACAGATAATTATGTGACAGTCCAGGCTGAACTCAAAACCATAGTCCTTTCACAGCCTTAACCAGAAATAAACAACCTATTACAAAACACCACCAGCAAACCTGAAAACAGCCTGCACAAAACCAAGCGTGGAGGTGTTAACCACATTAAACCCGAACAAGAAAGTGGGCTGCTCGCTAATTGGTGCTGTGACTAAAAAAAGGGCCCTTCCATTTCGAATCCTGTGACCTCACATCCATTTGTAACATAACATATTGTTCTGACCAGCGAGCAATTTTCTCTCCCTATCTTTTTTTCCCCCCCCTTTCAATAAAGCCCAATAAAGACAACTATAATAATCTCACGGGGGAAATTGAACGTGGTCGTTTTTTCTCGTCTCCATGGCAACAAGTCTTTTCCCCCATCGCCTCACCCAACAGAGAGTGTATTGCTCATGAACTCATGAGGAGTTGGTGAGAAAGTGATTCTTGGTGTGAAAAGGCAAGTTGCCATTTCAGTAACAAGGTTAAGAGTGAATAGCAGGAGTCACATTGGGAAAGGAAGAAGTAAAGATGAAGACATTTTATTATTGGAACTTTGTGGAAAGATGGCAGCACGCTATGATTCGGCCCACTATGAATTAAGGACATTCGGTCGTAGTTTTGGATGTGCATGTCCATGTGTTTGAGAAATCTCTGTTTGCGTGTCGGGGTGCGTGTGTGTTAGAAATGTCTTGTGGGTGATATGTACAGTTGGCTGAGAGTGCAATAACAGGCTGCTGATGGGGCTGACGGAAACCATCAGGATCAAACTGACTAGTGAAGCAGAGATACAGCCGAGGGGACTGACACAACACAAACGTCAGCCAACAGAATATACACAACAGTCTAAACTCTGCATACAAGCTAAACCTGCTACAGACTACACATTTCATACCACGAACTACACATTATTCTGAAAAAAACGAAACTAACCAAAAACAAAAAACACTGTGGCAGTGCAGTGTTTGTTATAAACAACCCAATTTTCCTCAGATGAACGCTAATGAACATAATGCACGGCATAGCCTTACAGCAGCCAATCAGAATACACCTCAATAAAGACCAAACCAAGGAAAACAAGATGAAAAGAAGAAATGTGGAAAATCAAATGTGGAAAATTGACTTCTGGTATTAAAGAGTTGGGAGAGTTCAAAGGAAGGTTCATCATACATTTCTTATAACTAAAGCATAAGAAAAGAAAAAAGTGACCAGATTTCCAGTTCAGTGGTCAATATATTGCTTTCATTTCCAGTGCTGTTAATTATGAATGAATTAAGGTTTTGTGTATTTTGATCATGGTAGATCATACTCTCATACTGCATACTGTAATTATCTTTAATCACCATCACATATTTACAGTAAACACTGTTACTAATGGCTGGATGTTGCTTTAAACAAAAGTTTTACGGCTTTTGGCAAATTTGAAAAACATTGACAAACAATTTAAAATGTATATTACCATTCAAACGTCAGTAAGATGGGTTCAGGACAATTATCTTTCTATTCATCAATTAATCTTTAAAAAAATGTATCACATTTCCACAAAAACATTAAGCAGCACAACTGTTTTAAACATTGATAATGATCTTTGTTTTCCATCTTTGACTGAATTTTAAGAACATCCAACAGATCATTTAAAATGATTTTGTTCATTTTAACAGAAAAAAAACAAGACAATTTTCATCTGTAGTGGTACATAGGATTATGCGCAATCTCACTGTCGCAATCTTACTGTCGCAATCTCACGCAATGTACAGGCTTGTGAGTGTGTGTGTGTGTGTGTGTGTGTGTGTGTGTGTGCACGCGCGTTTTTGTGACATATGAGGACACAAATTTGTATAATGACATGGGTATGACATAGGTATTACAAGGAGATGTATGAGGACATTACCCCATGTCCCCATTTTTCAAAACGCTTATAAATCATACAGAATTAGTTTTTTTTAAGAAAGTAAAAATGCACAAAGTTTCCTGAAAGGGGTAGGGTTAGAGCTAGGGTTGGTGTAGGGCAATAGCACATACAGTTTGTACAGTATAAAATCCATTAAGCCTATGGAATGTCCCCACAATTCACAAAAACAAACGTGTGTGTGTGTGTGTGTGTGTGTGTGTGTGTGTGTGTGAGTGAGAGAGGGGGAGCGCTCTCTCACACAGGAGAGTGAACTGTCTGTCAGGAATCATAGCACGTCAGCTGTCTTAACCACGGCTTGTGTACTGCATCATCACTGTGTCTGTCACGCGATGTGTGTGTGTGTGTGTGTGTGTGTGTGAGTGAGTGAGTGGGAAAGCTCTCGCTCAAACTCTCAGCCAAATGACGCAGCAGTAACTAAAGCTCAATATTTTCATCCAAAATAAAACTTCATACAATCCTCGGCTCATGGCACTCTCTTTATGAAGTATGAAAAACTATGAGGGCTTTTTACAATATATACTATATATCACATGCTGTCTTTTTCGCAGCTAATAGACAGCTGATAAACAGCTAACAGCCTCAATGTACAAAGACAGGGAAATAAATACATTTTCTTCATATATTTTTTCATTTAGATCATTGTAGAATACACAAAACATCGCTCTCACAGGGGAACATCTAACATATGTTAGCCTAAATTAATGTAAAATTGCATAACTAGTTGAGCTCCTAATTCTCAGGAAAACTAAAACACCAATTATAAAAATGGAAATAAAAAACAACAACTAGGAAATGGAAACAAATTAGGTAAGGAAACAAAGCCATAAAAAAAACACAATACACTCAATGCAAATCCAACTGTGTAGATTAAGCATTAGCAGAAGCTTAGCATTTTCAGGTCAAAAGGTGAATAATCTGACGAGACTGACACTATACTCACACTAGGCATAGTTGCCTTGAACCGAGCCCGAGCGCGATTATCCCTTACGTCATGTACAAGCAGGGCTGTCCTTAGGGGGGGGTGCAACTGGTGCAGCCCGCTCCCTACCTTGCACTGGGCCCTACGTCAGCTAAGGACAGCCCTGTGTACGAGATAACAGGGATAAAACCACTTTCGCTAATAGACTGCCTAATAAATTGATCATTTATGCCATGCAGCGATTTTCACTTGCATGTATCAGAGGATTATTACGGAGGTAGCTGGCGTTAATTAAAGAATTTGCAGCTTTACTCGCAAACTACAATTCGTGTTCATCAATAAGGTGAGAACCAGACCCCTTATAAACTTAAATATACTTGATTTCATTAAATTAATTGAAAAGTATACTGTAGTAGTAGTAATAGAAGAAGTTTGCGGTCATAATGATGACACTAGCGCACACAAAATAGTAGCTGTTCCGTGCTCCGGCACGGTAAGCGATCACACTACATACGTACCGCGCCCGAGCCCAACTGAACCATGCTCTATCCCACCTCTTCAAAGCGAGCCAGGCAGGGACGGCTAAACGAACCGTGCCCGGGCGCGGTACGGAGCAATCACACTAGTCAAGCGAACCAGGCTTTGGGGGTCAAATGTGCTCGGCACGGTTCAGATCACCTAGAGTGAGTACACCCTGACAAATTTTGCTCTCTCTGCGTCATTCTTCCATCTCCTCAGTCTCTCAGCATTAGCTCTGATGTGCAGGTCAGTTTAACTTTTAATACCTCACAGGTTAATAGACTTAGATCTCTGTGCTCTTTTAATTGGAGGAGGGGAGATGTGTTTGGAAAGAGTCTACCTCTAGCACTAGATTAATAATAAGGGGGGGGGGGGTAAACGTTTTTTTTTTAGTGTTAAACAGCACTCTGATGAGAGGACTGCTTTTGAATATCAAGCTGTAAATGTGAGTTTAAATATATAGTCAAACCAAAAATTATTCAGACACCAGATATCATTTTTGAATTTTTTTTACTAGTGGGTGCAGGACACTATAGTTAATTTATGTAAGTGAGGATAGTAAAATAAAGTAAACTGTGACATATTAAACCCAAAAATTCTTCATACAGTGGACTACCAGTAAAATCTATAAAAATTTGGGACCAACAATTATTCAGAAACTTTGACCTGACCATGTTTTGCTTAAGTGTTATCTGACATTATCAAGATGAGTTTGTTCAGACACTAGAACTCTAAGTTCTTGTCATATTTTATTACCATTTTCTAAACTATAGCAAATAAACTGCGATAATGTGTGAAATGTTGAATGTGTCTGAATAAATTTTCATTTGACTGTATAAGGCATCATATTACAAACTGAAGATTAGATTTAAAGGGATAGTTCACCCAAAAATGAAATTCTATCATTATTTAACTCATATTGTTCCAAACCATCATGAATTTCATTAAGATTCACTGAAAAACCTTCCAACATATAAAGTGATTTATATACACTACTGTTTAGGGTCTGTAAGATTTTTTTTCATGTTTTTGAAAGAAGTATTTTATGCTCAACAAGACATTATGCATTTATTTGATAGAGTAAAAATACAGTAAAACAGTCATATTGTGAAATATTATTACAATTTAAATGTTTTCTATTTCAATATATTTTAAAATGTATTTTATTCCTTTGATGGCAAAGCTTAATATATGAAATAGAAATATTTTGTAACACTATAAATGTCTTTACTGTTGTCACGCTCTTGTGAAGGGAGGCGCACAAAGACGAAGGTAATTCAAATAACATTTAATAGTAATCCAAGATCATGAAGATTCATAAAAAACAAAGGGTAACACAAGCAGCATACACAACTAATAACAGGCAGCTAACTGAACTGAAAGGGTCACTTAAGTAGGGTGGAATAACGAGGGTCAGACAGGTGAGGATGATAACTAATCAAACACAGGTGAACTGAATGAACTAATCAAAGGACGACAGAAACTAAATGAAAACACAACAAAAGTCCATGACTGTGACAACTGTCACTTCTGATCAATTTAATTTGCAGTTGAATAAAATTATTCATTTCCTTCCAAAAACAAAATCTTACTGACTCCAAACTTTTAAACGATAATCTATACAGTCTATTATTGACAAACCTGGTTTGAATATGCGCAAATAGAAATGAGACAATAGGCGCGTTTCCATTGCCCTTCAAATTGCGCAAATTGAAATTGCAAATTGAAAATACGCCTAATGGAAACGCGTCAATTTCGCAAAAACGAGGTCCTTGTGTTGCAGAGATATAACCAGAGCTCTTGGTCTCTGTTTGGTCTCTGCAAGAGGCGCTTGAGTGGCAGGACTGTTAACGTGTTATGACACTTCGGAAAGTCGCTGTGCCCTGCGTATGATGACTACAGACACAAGCCTCTCTGCAGAGAAAGGAAGAGTGAGAGAGAAAGTAAGGAGAAAGGGATGAAGGATAGGAGAGGTAAGAGAAAGAGGGATGAGTCAGTAGATAAAGGAAGAGAGGAGGGTGTAATAGTCTTGTTTCCCGTGGCTGTTGGGTTTCAAAGCAGCTCTTGTGACATCATTACCCCGTTTATACTGTACACCTCTCAGTCTGTCCCTGCGGCTATAGCTTTCATGGCATCCAAATGGCCCATAAAACCCAAGGACACAAACTGACAGAAATACATGAACACGCTTTCTCGCGCGGTCATTCTTTAACACACAAATACGCAGCGTGAGAGAAGAATAAATATGGAGGGTTAGAAAGTCCCTGCTTTTTCGAAGGCTGCAAATTTTCAATAATGCAAATGCATTTCAATTCTCATGACTAGTCCTCCATACCTCCATAGTGTCGGACAAAACCTGAGAGGAAATACAGATAAAATGCCAAAAAGGGAATTGTTCTAATACAAAGCCTCTGTGCATGAAAAACTCTTTGTAAGTTCCCCACTGAATATCAGAATTCAGGAAAAATATGAGAGAAGTGTTTGGTAGAATGCTACAGTATGTGTTATTTATGATTCTCTCAGATTGTGAGAACATATTACCATAACAATAAACTTATATCAAGAGTCTTAATACATAACTCTCGGCTCACATGCCTACAATGCTGTAGCTCTTATTTTGTGTTCCATTCAAAGTCAAATGTGGGATATACCTACTTGATATCTACCGCTTCCAACCATTTAGTGTTTTGTTGTCAGATACTCACAAGATAAACATAGTACTTTTTTTAGGTGTACGATTCTGCCATACAAAGGCAAAAAGGCAAATCATACACTAGCATCACAACAGAATTTGCATTCACGTTTCTGTTGTTCGGCAGTCATTCAGTTGGAAGCCACACAATCAGGAATTTTGAAAGATTTCCCCATGCATATTTCACAGTGTGTTCAAGTTGGCAAAGAGGATTCGGTGACACTTTACAATAAGGTTCATTAGTTAGCATTAGTTAAATACTTTAGTTAACATGAACTAAGAATGAACAATACTTCTACAGCATTTATTAATCGTAGTTAATGTTAATTTCAACATTTACTAATGCGTTATTAAAATCAAAAGTTGTGCTTGTTAACATTAATGCACTGTGAATTAACATGAACAATGAACAACTCTACTTTCATTAACTAACATTAACAAAGATTAATAAATACTATAATAAATGTATTGTTCATTGTTCAATCATGTTTGTTATTAACTAACATTAACTAATGGAACCTTATTGTAAAGTGTTACCGAGGATTCATATTGACAAACACAAAGCTGCTTGTTTTGAAACTGACTTCTCTGTGAATTGTGCTTCATATGCACATCATGCACAGAACTCACTTTCAAACAAAGCTGTTTTCTTTTGGTCAACATAGTGAATCCGCATGACCAACTTGAACCTGTTGAGAAATCTTGAAATTTCTGAGCACGTGGATTTCTACTGAAATGACTGGATTTCACCTGTGAAAATTTGCTGGACAATAATAAATGTGCTCCTAAAAAATTATGTCAGTAGCTACTGTAGGACAATTAGTTGGCTAAAGCCGAACGCACACTGTATGATTTTGGCCACAATTTGGCCATCTGAGACAAATTTTACGAATCATAAATAATTCCTCTGATCCTAAGACAAAATCTGTTTGACATGTTTGCCAACAGCCAATTAATGACAATTGCAATCAAATTTTACCTACAATGAAATTCTTCCAGTGTCATTGGTTTTGATGCACAGTCCTGCAGTATGGCTTCTCCTGTGATGGCGCCAAATTAAGAACCATTAGGAGCACAGAACCTGATGATGCAATTAATGCGACAACAACCTTTTTTTTTTCTTTTTCACCTTTGCTCAAATGTAGAGATTGTTTTGTTTGCTAGCCACCTTTTCAATTCCGTGTGTGAATGCAGCTCACCTTCACTGAGCATGTATTGATGGAAAACTTTGGATGAGTCTTGCGTATGTCCATTCTTTTTCACCTTTGCTCAAATGTAGAGATTGTTTTGTTTGCTAGCCACCTTTTCAATTCCGTGTGTGAATGCAGCTTACCTTCACTGAGCATGTATTGATGGAAAACTTTGGATGAGTCTTGCGTATGTCCATTTTAACAAGTCTTGACTGTTGTATAGTCTGACATTAATAACAACTGAGATCCCACAGTGTGACCTGGCTTAGAGCTGGGATCATATTTGTACAGTCTGACAAGCAACAATAGTTAAAGACTATAATAAATCATACAGTGTGCACCCAGCTTAACTTAAACTTAAAAGTTTGCATACACACAGATGAGAAAATTAAGTTATATATATTTATATATATTTCAAAACAATCAAAGATTTAAAGAACAAAATGGGTGTTTTTCAAATGTGCATCTTGGAAATAAAAGAAATATGTTAACTTGGTCACTGGGCTAGAGCATTTCAGTCTGTTTGCTGTGTTTGATTATCTGCGCAGTAGTTTAGCTGAGTGGCCAAACGCTGTGGATATTTGTATCGTAGTATAATCTAAAGCGGGCTTGACTGGAGTACTGAAATTTAATTAAGAGCCCCATGTAGGGAAATTGATCAAACAGACCTGACAACAAGTGCAAACAGCTGTGACAGCTATGAAGGTCTATGTAATTACATCAAATTTATACTGAACACAGAATGACTTGCTTCTAGTAACAGCCTTTTGATGCAAAATCTGGTACACTGTTTATGCAAAACCGAAAATTTATAATCCATGAAACATGAAGTACTTTATAAAAATGAATAAACCCCATTAATTTATACCATAAAGGGCAAATGTCTTTCACCAAATATGTATTTATTTCCTTAAATACATCTTAATGAACCACATGCAATTGATAATTGATGTCAGTTCTGCACCTCATCTTTCCAGGTTGCATTGCAGATTGAGGACAAAGTATCAGGAAGCACCACAATGCTTTTATCACTGAATAGCGATTTAGCCTAATGAGCTACACAAGTCTCTCCAAGGAGGTGTGAAATCAAGAATTTATTTTAAAAAAAAGGTAAATGAGTTTTTAATTTCATTGTTGCAAACACGGCAGAGAGCCGTGTTTGTAATTGCCAAACAACCCGAAACAGCAGATTCAGAGAGACATGCCGATTTTGATGAGTTTAACTTGTTTGCATTGACTCCTGAAAGTTTTTGTACATCACAAGTGCCACCAGTGCAGAGAAAATATTATTTTCATAACCTAGATAACACCCTGGAACATGGGGAGAAAAG
>NW_015505820.1:1063955-1068162 GCF_001515645.1 Sinocyclocheilus grahami
TTTGGATGAGTCTTGCGTATGTCCATTTTAACAAGTCTTGACTGTTGTATAGTCTGACATTAATAACAACTGAGATCCCACAGTGTGACCTGGCTTAGAGCTGGGATCATATTTGTACAGTCTGACAAGCAACAATAGTTAAAGACTATAATAAATCATACAGTGTGCACCCAGCTTAACTTAAACTTAAAAGTTTGCATACACACAGATGAGAAAATTAAGTTATATATATTTATATATATTTCAAAACAATTAAAGATTTAAAGAACAAAATGGGTGTTTTTCAAATGTGCATCTTGGAAATAAAAGAAATATGTTAACTTGGTCACTGGTCTAGAGCATTTCAGTCTGTTTGCTGTGTTTGATTATCTGCGCAGTAGTTTAGCTGAGTGGCCAAACGCTGTGGATATTTGTATCGTAGTATAATCTAAAGCGGGCTTGACTGGAGTACTGAAATTTAATTAAGAGCCCCATGTAGGGAAATTGATCAAACAGACCTGACAACAAGTGCAAACAGCTGTGACAGCTATGAAGGTCTATGTAATTACATCAAATTTATACTGAACACAGAATGACTTGCTTCTAGTAACAGCCTTTTGATGCAAAATCTGGTACACTGTTTATGCAAAACCGAAAATTTATAATCCATGAAACATGAAGTACTTTATAAAAATGAATAAACCCCATTAATTTATACCATAAAGGGCAAATGTCTTTCACCAAATATGTATTTATTTCCTTAAATACATCTTAATGAACCACATGCAATTGATAATTGATGTCAGTTCTGCACCTCATCTTTCCAGGTTGCATTGCAGAATGAAGACAGAGTATCAGGAAGAACCACAATGCTTTTATCGCTGAATAGCGATTTAGCCTAATGAGCTTCACAAGTCTCGTCAATGAGGTGTAAAATCAAGAGTTTATAAAAAATGGTAAATGAGTTTTTAATTTCATTGTTGCAAACACGGCAGAGAGCCGTGTTTGTAATTGCCAAACAACCCGAAACAGCAGATTCAGAGAGACATGCCGATTTTGATGAGTTTAACTTGTTTGCATTGACTCCTGAAAGTTTTTGTACATCACAAGTGCCACCAGTGCAGAGAAAATATTATTTTCATAACCTAGATAACACCCTGGAACATGGGGAGAAAAGAAGCGATTAATCATTTTTCGCAAATGAGGTAATTATTTTGGGATAATGGACTGAAATGCTTAAAGCCAAGAGGCCTTGCTGTCTAAAATACTGGCACATTTTCTCTGTTTATAATAACTCATTTATAATTTAATCATGAAAACAACTCATTAACAATAATTGGAATAATGCACAGTTCCAAGTGGTACATATCATAAAATATCGGCTAATTAGAATTATTAAGCAAGCATTTAAATGGCCTGTTACTTTTGGATCCAATGGAAAGTGCCATTTTACTTGCTCGTAATTGTATTTTTTTATTTAGTCAATTTATTTTAATGACTTCTCTACAGATGCCGTCAATGCGCAAATCATCTACTTTTCCTTTCTTCCCATTCTAAGGTCCCGACATTCCTTTTCAAACTAAATATAGCTAATATGAAGCACGTACATGCACACAAAAAATAATCTACCTAAATTACCATGTCTTCATCCCTCTCATTCACTCCCATTGACTCGGTGTCCGTGGAGACACTGCTGAGCCAATGCTCTTTTAAGTCTTCCTTCAGACTCCTTTTCAAATATCACCCGTTTTGTGGAAGCAATTGAATTTTCCTTGGCAGTGGTGTGTTAAACATTAACCCCGCCAGACCCATTGATATTCCGAACGAGGCGCTCCGAGTTGCTGTTCCTTTCTTCCCAAACTCCAGCCCCAGTTCCCAGAGCACAGTCAGCGCATTGGATGGACTTTAGAGTCTGTTTCTCACTGCACTGGATTCAGTGTATATTACAGCTCTTTAAAAAGGACTTCAGTTAGAGCCGAGCGATGCTACTTTTAACATCAAAAAGCTGGGGTGTTAAATCCATTTTTCTGGCAGGACGGACAGTGCTCGGCCTTTAGAGATCTGACTACAGAAAACCACTCTGGATAATGGTGTGAGCTGTAAAGTGCTTAATACCCACAGTATTCAGGTCCTGTGATGATTCCATGTCTTTGGTTACATTGGATTAAATTTGACTGGTCCACATGAACCAATGGGCAAAATGAGATTACAGCCCTATACTAGTTTTCGAAACGATGTTTGAGTTACAGTTCTTATCACTCAACATTTGTGAATCCATGTACCAATTTGGGCGGGACTTCAGAGAGTTTCTATATGTGGGCATTATATGGGATGTGGTGGCATGCATCATGTATGACGTTTATATCTTTTAATGATATTATCTTGATATAATTTTAGTTTTTCATAAAAACCTTATTTAAATAAACTTCACATGAGTTTCTAGAAGTGGCTGCTTATTATAACCACACATAAGTGAGCAGAGACATCTAGGCAAGTATCTTACATAATGCTGATGTTTAAATGGCCAGTCTTGGCAGTTTCCTTATTAATTTTGATTTATTTTTTTCATCAGATACTGTCCATATTGAAAGGTACAGCATGCAGAAGATTCGTGCACAAATGGTTGCTCAGGCTGATCAAAAAACACATGAGGAGAAGTGTTGGGGTACAATATCGGCAATCAAAGATATTTGCATTTGGACAGGATTAGATTTCTCAGAAGACCGTTGAGTTTGCGGAAAACTGGATAATTTGCTCTGGAATTTTGACAGAGGTTGTGTGAGAAAAACACAGACTTGGCAGATTCAGACGGCATTAAAATCACAAAGTATGCCTGGAAAACAAATTTCTCTAACGCCCTCAGGGAAAACTAGTTCCATCTGGATAGGGCTTATGATGGGGTTACAACAACAAATCAAATGGGGGGAAAAAATTATTAATTATTCATCAGTATTATTTTAGTATTGTTTATATACTATTATAGTATATACTAATATTTTCAATTGAGCTTTAATTTTTACATTTTCTTTTTTTCAGTTTATTTTTATTTGAAGTTTTGGTAATTTAATGTTCTTTTTACATTTTAACAAATTTTAAATATTTCTTTAAATAGCTGTATTTAACTTTTATTTAAGTTTTAGTGTTAGTAATTTTAGTACTTAAACTTATTTCAGTTGGTTGCCAGAGCAACATTTAAAAGATTTTAAAAGACTCTCTCTAAAGACTCTGTAAATGTAACAAAAATATTAAAATTTACTTTACTCAATCTACATGCCTTAAACCAAATGCAAATAGTTTACTTAAAAATGTAAATATTCATTATCATACACAATATACACTTATATATTTGTATCATGTTTAAAGACAGCATATAATCAAAATAAATAATTGACATATTCAATTAAGTATATAGTTGTAGCCTCACATCATGACAGGAAATCATGCACATATCATAAACCTACAGAGAAGCAGCTCATACGGAGCATCATCAGAGAAATGTTCCCTTAGCTTCACTCTGACAGAGGTGCTTGGGTTCATGCAGCTATTGTTGGAGCACTATGTGTGTGTCTGTGTGCAATATAACAGTGACTAAAGGCATCATAAAAGCCACTGATTCTTTTGCTACAGCTCACAAAACAGCATCCTAGCATCCGTCACTGCAGTCAGGCCGGCTGCCATAGCGACTGTAAAAGCAAAGACCCGGCAGCACAAAGGTTAGTCTGATCCCTCTCAGACAATGAAGTGAAGCTGACTTCACAGTGTGTGTGTCTGACATGGATTGTCTCCTGTATCCTCTAATCCTGTTCTCTGAGCTTCCTACCTGCCAGAGTGAGTCTCCAGTTCTATTGGACACAGACAGCAGACAGGCTGATGGGAGCTGTTAGCATGAGACGTCCTCAGAACTACTGCAGCGAACAGACAAAATCGGAAAAACATATTTTGTGTCTGCTGTCTCAAAGCTGCTTTTTCTCAACTGTTATACACTTATATATTGATATATGACTAGTATGTAAGTTTGTATGTAATGTATATGTATGTAAGTATGTATATATATATTTTAGAGCTCTCCATTGATTAAAGACATTTATTGACTTTGTTATAAGCTTAATTATATAATACTTATAATTAGCTTCATGTATATATATATATATATATATGTATGTGTATATATATATATATATATATGTATGTGTATATATATATATATATGTATATATATATATATATA
>NW_015505820.1:1068374-1075816 GCF_001515645.1 Sinocyclocheilus grahami
ATATATGTATATATATATACACACACACACACACACACGCACGCATACATATATATTTCAAATAATAATTTCAGTAAATTACTGTGCAAAATTCTAATAAATATATTAATAAAACTATTTTAAATTTTGGGGTGGGCAGACCCAACAATTTCACCACTCAAAAAGCATTAGATAATATAATTAAGCATATTTAGTGTTGATATTTTTTCTGAGTTCTGCATGCATATATATACTGTATATATATATAGTAAAGCATCTCAAACAAAAAGATAAAGGAAATGGAATGGATTGACTAAAAAACTGGCAATATTTGTTTTTGTTTTTTTTCTTTCAGTCGAAGGTGCTGGAACGCAGTAATGGAACATCCTGGGTCAATTTCAGGTGGTTTTGTATGTGTATGTGTGTGTGTGTGTGTGTGTGTGTGTGTGTGTGTGTGTGTGTGTGTGTGTGTGTGTGTGTGTGTGTGTGTGTTTGGTGTGCCAGTTAATTAAAAATCTCTTTCAGTGTGCTTCAGCTTACATCAGGAAGATGTGAGATGTTTTTTCTCTCACAAGACTATGGGTGTGGGAGGCTGTGGAGGTTCAGCACATTTAGGTCTGTAGTCGTCTGATCAAATCCTTTGGCACAACAGCTGCTCTGCCACCAAATTTCAGACTTTCAAAGGCAGTTATAAAACTGCTTGAGCCTGTGTGTGTATGTGTGTGTGTGTATATGTGTGTGTTTGTGTGTGTGTGTGTGTGTGTGTGTGTGTACTCAGATGGGGTACTGAAAGAAATTTCATGCTGTACTGCATATATGTTTCCAAATTAAGGACTAATCCACACTTCCCAATTTCTATAAAATCAGTGATTACAGATACAGAAACATCTGCTTTTGGAAACCTCATCGCTGTACAACACATTTTTAATTGATAATATTCCAATATCAGTTTTGATGTAAAGCTGTATTTGTGTGATGTCAGATACTAGTGGATGAGCACATACGACCATCTGGAATCTATAGCGAGTACTAGAAGTGCACATGTAATTCAATTTCACTAGGTTTCAGGTTCATCTCCTTTCTATTCTCCTACTCTCTTTTTCACTGACACAGACTGCTGGTGTCTCAAAACAACTTTCATTTGTTAAACTTTGGCTCACTCCTATCTCTAGTTTCCTATGACAATATCATTATCACTAATTCAGGCACCAGATCCATTAGACACTGAGACACAGATGACTCAACTACCTGTGGGACAATTTTGAGGTCCCGCATTAAAACATGGCTAGTTTTTATCACCAATATTGCTCTATATCACGCCTTTATGAAAGTTGTTATGAAATGTGCATAATATAATAATAATAATAATAATAATAAGTACAAAATTAAGGAGCATACATAAATAAATGTATAAATAAAATAATAAAAAGGGGAGGTATTTGTAATTGTAACGCCAAGCCAGCAGGGGGAGCCCTCGCCCGAGTACTGACCGTGCTCCACTCCCTCTGCTTCCTCTGCTTTCACTTCCTGTTTGACTCTCATATAAACTGAGACCAGTCCATGTGCTGATCGCGAAGTATTTCCTGTGTATGATTCTGCCTGACTTCTTGACTCACGGTATTTGTACTCTGCCCCTTTTGTTCTGGCGCCTGATAGGACTGATGTTTGTGTTTGGACTCATTGCCTGTCTCTCCACTATTGTCTCTGCTTCTGCCCTTGTGTATGACGAACAATCTGCTTGCTTCTCTGACTTTGACCTTCTGCCTGATTACCGACATCTGTTTAAAGCCTTGACCTTTAATAAACTTCCGCTCTTGGATTCTAACCAAACTCCAGCGTCTTTGTTACAGAATACTTCGCCACCTATGAATCCAGTGGAAATGTCGAATCTACAAGCAGCATTCTCATGCCAAGCTGAAATGCTCCAGAAATATCAGGAACAACTCACCAAGCTGCAGACCGTCAACGAACACCTGACGTAGGATCTCTCCCTCCACCCGCTCCTAAGACCGTAAGTCTCGCTCTTCCTGAAAAATTTGACAGTACCGCTGAGCAACGCAAGGGCTTCATTCGCCAAGTACAAGTTTATCTGGAACATCAAGGAGAGAGATTCGAATCAGAGGGCAAAAGTGCGCTTTCATCATGACACTGTTGACGGGCAGAGCTATCGACTGGGCAGCAGCCGTTTGGGACTTGGATTCACGCCTGAGGAATTCAGTGACGTACTTCATTCAACAACTCCGTGAAGTGTTTGAATATCCTCACGGCGGAAAGGACGTTTCGACACAGCTCATCAATCTGACACAAGGTAACCGTTCCGCTGCTGAGTTTGCCATTAAATTCAGAACGCTCGCTGCCCAGAGTGGATGGAATGATGTCGCTTTAAAAGCTATGTTTCACAAAAGTCTCAACGGCGATCTTCAGGCAGAACTTGCACGCAAGGGTGAGGAGTCCTCCTTCTCCGATTTTGTCACACTCGCCATCAGGATTGATAACCTCATGAGACAAGCTCCTAAAAGGAGAAGTGGAAAAGATGGGCGAACCAACGATCTCACACCCAACCCTGTGGAAATGTCTTCCCCCCTAAGGAACCCATGCAAATAAACACGTCCCGACTATCTGAGAGTGAAAGAGAACAGAGACGACATCAACGACTGTGTTTTTACTGTGGTGAATCAGGCCACCGCAGTTTAGGATGCCCCCACAAGCTTCAAAATAATTCCCCGGTAAATATTGAACATTTTGCCCTTTTAAGCAACAAGTCATAATGAAATCTTCAAGGACCTCCTGAATAAATTTGTGGTTGCATACATCGACTATATCCTCGTATTTTCCAAGACAGAACATGAGCACATTTCCCATGTTAGAACAGTCCTTTCTCGGCTCTTAGAGAATGAATTATGTCAAGGCAGAAAAGTGTGAGTTCCATGTTAATCAAACTTAGCTAACAACGCTTTCAACGCATTGAAGGAACGATTCTAACGATCCTAAAACATCCTGATCCGAACGAACCATTCATACTAGAGGTGGATGCCTCAGACTGTGGCATAGGTGCTATACTCTCTCAGAGACAAGGACAACCAAGCAAATTGTATCCATGTGCTTTCTTCTCCAGAAAACTAACCTCCGCTGAGCGCAACTATGATGTTGGAAATAAGGAACTACTCTCCATGAAAGCAGCGATCGAAGAATGGCGTCACTGGCTTGAGGGAGCTCTTCATCCCTTCCAAGTGATTACAGACCATAAGAATCTTGAATATATAAAGAGTGCCAAGCGTCGTGAACCCTCCTCAGTTCCTGCAGTGGACGACTGGATTCAACGTAGTGAGAGGGTGTGGGACAGTGCTCATGTCCATCTCCAGCAAGCTGTGAGAACACAAGACTTCCAAGCCAATAGACGATGTTGCCCACACCCTCCCTACCAACCAGGACAAAAGGTCTGGCTCTCCACGAAGGACATCAAGTTTTGGCTACCAAGCAAGAAGCTCAGTCCCAGGTATGTTGGCCCTTTCAAGATACTAAGACCGATCAATGATGTAACATACCAATTGGAGCTTCCTGCTAACTATCATATCTCTCCCTCTTTCCATGTGTCCCTCCTCAAACCCGTCCACTCAGGAGCTGACCCTGGCCATGAAGCCCCAGAACCACCACCACCACTGGACTTTGATGGAACTCCGGCATATAGGGTGAATGTGTTACTGGACTCGAGACTAAGAGGGGGTCAGCTCCAGTATCTGGTGGACTGGGAAGGCTATGGACCTGAGGAGAGGTCATGGGTAGCCGCCCCAGGACATTCTGGATCCATCACTCATCGAGGAGTTTCATCGAGCCAGACCCATCTGTTTAAAGCCTTGACCTTTAATAAACTTCCGCTCTTGGATTCTAACCAAACTCCAGCGTCTCTGTTACAGTAATCTTCCGCCAACTCTAATGTTTAACTCTATTTAAAAGTTATTATAATAGTTGTATATAGTATTATAGTTTCCCTTTCATAAACATTAGGATTGAAATTGGTTTGAAGACAGAAAATAAGGCTTTTTTTTCATACACTTAAACTTGAACTCATCATTTAAAGACTAACAGATATAGTATGTGAATATAGTGGAATATACACTGGAATATCCAGTGAGCAAACATTTCTGTATACTGGAGGAATTTTGACAATGAAAAAATGGCTGATTCTCTGGGAAATGCACTATTCAGAGGAGATGGAAACATCCACGAACTCACCTGATTTATTCTCTCTTTTTACTCATCCTTTTCCTGGCTGTGTTTAATTCTTTCCTCATTTCCTCCATGCAGGACATCTGTCTCACTGAAATACAAAAAAAAGGCTTGAGATGCCATGTGAAAAACTAAAGTCTCAGTCAAGTCAGTCTAGAGTCAATTTGATAAACCAAAAAATTTGTCCCCTGCACTTTGTTATTATATAACAATTGTATAGTACATGCTGTTTTTTTCCAGCTAGCAGAAAGATTGTGTAATATTTTTACAGAGCAATAGATATGTTGAAACAACAGGATATAATTTTGTACATTTCTGTCTTATTTTCCCATGTTAATTTGCGATTGAAAAATGGATTATAAATTTGTACTTCTCAATATACACTACCATTCAAAAGTTTGGGGTTTGTAAGTCTTTTTTTTTTCTAAAAATAAATTAATACCTTTATTCAGCAAGAACACATTAAGGTGACAGTAAAGAAAAGTATGATGTTGCAAAATATTTCGGTTTCATTTAAATTCTGTTATTTTGAACTTTATCAAATAACCTTTTGCCATCACAGGAATAAATTACATTTTAATGTTATTTGTTTATATATTAAAATGGAAAACAGTTAACTGGATTTGTAATAATATTTTGCAAACAAATAATTTGTATTATATAACTATAATATATAATCTATGCTCTACAGACTACTATATAATCTGTACTCTGACTATAATCTATAATCAGTATTCTTTGCCTAAAACATAATTTGCTCATGACAATACAAGTAGGGTACAAATAAAATAACAATGAACAAGCCATAAGTGATTTTTGGTGCATATTCTATCCCCTTCACTTCCGAGACGTTTGCTACACACCTGCACACAAATCCACAAAATTACAATGATTTATATAACAGTTTAATGATTTATGAGGCTCTCTGCGGGTACTAAGGGCCTATAATAAATATGTGTGACTGAATGTGTTTGTGTATGCTTACAATTTTACTAGTATAACCAAAAGATGAAACATTAAAGGGTTATATGATGTTGCTAAAAAGAACATTATTTTGTGTATTTGGTCTAATGAAATTGTTTATGCTGTTTAAGGTTCAAAAAACACATTATTTTCCACATACTGTACATTATTGTTTCTCCTCTATGCCCCACCTTTCTGAAACGCGTCGATTTTTACAAAGCTCATCATTCTGAAAAGCTAGGTGTGCTGTGATTGGCCGAATACCTCAAGCGTGTGACGGAAATGTTATGCCCCTTACCATATTGTGATGCCCTGTCTGGCTGGGCTGACGAGACAAAAACATGAAAACCCATTATAAACGAGGCATTCGTTGCATCCAGTGGGGACATAATTATGGATTATAATGACATTTTCGCATGCTCCGCTGGCATTGAAGTTAAGCTGTTTTTCATTGACATAAAGCTGTTCATATGGCTGAGTCGACCATGAATAAATTCACGTAGCTTTGTACATTTGAGCAATTTCAGTGGTTTAGTGCTCTATTTATTCATGTGTGTATTCTATAGTATTCATGTGTGTGTTTATGAGTACAGCAGAAGGCTGTCTGTGGGTTAGACTTAGTGGGCACAGTGAGAAAACCAAAGCAACAAACTGACAGTTCAGCTTCCAAATGCTCTCACCAGGGACAGAAGTGAGGGGTAAAAACATGAAAGCGATAGGCAGACAGAAAGAGAAAGCATACACCATCCAGAAAAGAACTAGTGTGAACCTTTTATTTTGTGCCTATCTAACATTGTTCTTGATTTCAAGCACCAGACGGAGAACACATGTAGCTTAAGTTCCCAGTACCACCAGTCATGTATAGCATATTATACAAGTTACTTCCAGTCCTCTAAGCTGACTGGCTTAATATTTACAGACCAGAGTGTGTGAGCAGGGTGGAAGTGGAGTGAGGAATGGACTTTTTCCTTTTTAAACATCGAAGCATCAGTGTTTTACCCTGCTATACAAAATAAAAATGATTTTCCAAAGATTACTGGAGTATGTTTGACAAGAAAATACCATTTCAAATGTCACGTTTAATTAAATTTGTTACTTTCGATGTGTGCCATGTCTTTGTAATAATTTGTGAAATTTATTTAAATTGAATTTCTGAATGAAAATTGTTTCAAAGGAAATCATACACCACATTTGCCGCCAAGTTTCTAATTTCTTTATAGGTTTCACCAATGAGTATGATGTGTGAAATGGAAAACCTGGCGCTAAAGTGGAGCAGAACGCTCTCTGTCACTCCATTCCACTCACCCTGTTTCAGACCGGCTTTCACTTTGTGCACTGATGCTTTGGCTTCTTTAGCAATTAACTACAATGTGGAAAAAACTATAAAAACCAACTGCAGTTCTTAATAGCATCCTAGCTGGGATTAGCTGCACATTGTTGTTCATGCTATACACTGATCAGCCACAACATTAAACCCACTGACAGGTGAAGTGAATAAAATTGATTATATCTTTACAACAGAGCACAGTGCATCGCTGTTTACGGAGTATGGGGCTGCATAGCCGCAGACCTTTCAGAGTGTCCATAATGAACCTTGTCTACCGCAGAAAGCATGTACAATGGGGACAAGAGCATCAGAACTGGACCATATTGTTTAGGAATGGTTGGAAGATTTCAAGAAGATTTCAAGGTGTTGCCCTGGCCTCCAAATTCCATATTCTATTCTATCTATCTATCTATCTATCTATCTATCTATCTATCTATCTATCTATCTATCTATCTATCTATCTGTCTCCCTTTGTCTTTCTTTCTCATTCTCTTTTTGCCCCTCCTGTTGGGAGTGATTTCAATTTCACGCTCAGCTGGGACACATCATCCACTCCAGCTTCACACCTCTCCGTCAGCATGCTGTAGGCTCCCACCAACAAGTTCAATCAACATCAACAACACATGGTATGCATGGAAAGATGAACACCTATTTATATGCATATGGCTATTATACACACTAGGTGGCTGATGGCGTCTCACAAATGTGGTTATAGATGAACGCATGACAGCCTAAATAGAGCTTAAGTCTTACAACTATCTTGAAGGTCAGGCTACACCTGACGCCTGGGAAAATATGTTGAGAACATATGAACAGTTCACATAATAAGTAAGAGAAATACAGAAATGCTGAAAGAAGAGATGAGGTAATTGTCAAAAGGATACTACACACATACTATATTGGACAGAAAGTATGTGAGATTAGGAGTAGTATGTTCCATCCATCA
>NW_015505820.1:1077571-1096585 GCF_001515645.1 Sinocyclocheilus grahami
TCTGCTGCACTTAAGGTTCCGAAGAGCACAGTGGCCTCCATTCCTTAAATGGAAGACGTTTGGGATGACCAGAACCCTTCCTAGAGCTGGCTGTCCGGCCAAACTGAGCTATCGGGGGCGAAGAGCCTTGGTGAGAGAGGTAAAGAAGAACCCAAAGATCACTGTGGCTGAGCTCCAGAGATGCAGTTGGGAGATGGGAGAAAGTTGTAGAAAGTCAACCATCACTGCAGCCCTCCACCAGTCGGGGCTTTATGGCAGAGTGGCCCGACGGAAGCCTCTCCTCAGTGCAAGACACATGAAAGCCTGCATGGAGTTTGCTAAAAAACACCTGAATAAGATTCTCTGGTCTGATGAGACCCAGATAGAACTTTTTGGCCTTAATTCTAAGCGGTATGTGTGGAGAAAACCAGGCACTGCTCATCACCTGTCCAATACAGTCCCAACAGTGAAGCATGGTGGTGGCAGCATCATGCTGTGGGGGTGTTTTTCAGCTGCAGGGACAGGACGACTGGTTGCAATTGAGGGAAAGATGAATGCGGCCAAGTACAGGGTTATCCTGGACGAAAACTTTCTCCAGAGTGCTCAGGACCTCAGACTGGGCCGAAGGTTTACCTTCCAACAAGACAATGACCCTAAGCACACAGCTAAAATAATGAAGGAGTGGCTTCACAACAACTCTGTGACTGTTCTTGAATGGGCCAGCCAGAGCCCTGACTTAAACCCAATTGAGCATCTCTGGAGAGACCTAAAAATGGCTGTCCACCAACGTTTACTATCCAACCTGACAGAACTGGAGAGGCTCTGCAAGGAGGAATGGCAGAGGATCCCTAAATCCAGGTGTGAAAAACTTGTTGCCTCTTTCCCAAAAAGACTCATGGCTGTATTCGATCAAAAGGGTGCTTCTACTAAATACTGAGCAAAGGGTCTGAATACTTAGGACCATGTGATATTTCAGTTTTTCTTTTTTAATAAATCTGCAAAAATGTCAACAATTCTGTGTTTTTCTGTCAATATGGTGTGCTGTGTGTACATTAATGAGGAAAAAAAATTAACTTAAATGATTTTAGCAAATGGCTGCAATATAACAAAGAGTGAAAAATTTAAGGGGGTCTGAATACTTTCCGTACCCACTGTATATATATGAAAAACCTAAAATGTGTCCCCTGGACATTTTTATCAGGTAATTGTACATGCAGTTTTTTTTTTCAGCTAGCAGAAAGATTTTTACAGAGCAATGGATATGTCAAAATTAGGATATAATTCTGTAAATTTCTGTTTTTGTTTTGTATTTGTTGTTTGTTTGTTCGTCCCCCCAAATATATATATTATAAATATACTGTATACTTCTCAATATACACTATACCATTCAAAAGTTTGGGGTTCAGTAAATTTTTTCCCTTTCTTTTTTGAAAGAAATAAATATTTGTATTCAGCAAGGACACATTAAGGCAGTGTGTCTCAAGCCTGGTCCTGAGCGCCCCCCAACACTGCACATTTTTTATGTCTCCCTTATCTGACACCCATTTCAGGTCCTGGAGTTTCTTTTAATGAGCTAATGAGTTGAATCAGGTGTGTTTGATTAGGGAGACACACAAAATGTGCAGTGCTGGGGGGCGCCCAGGACCAGGGTTGAGAAACACTGCATTAAGGTGACAGTAAAGAAATGCATGATGTTGCAAAACATTTCTGTTTCAATTAAATTCTGTTCTTTTGAACTTTATATTTATCAAAGAACCTTTTTTTTTTTTTTTTTTAATTTTAATGTTGTTTACTAATATATTAAAATAGTAACTGTTAATTGGAATAATATTTCACAATATTACCATTTCACTTGCAGCCTTGGTGAGCATAAGAAATTTCTTTCACAAAGAAAAAAAGTCTTATTGACCCTAAACCTTTGAATGGTATTGTATAGTATTTTTATTTTATAGAATAATTTAACAATTTGTATTATAACTATAATCTTTAATCTTTACTCTACAGACTACTATATAATCTGTACTCCGACTATAATCAGCAGTCTTAGCCTAAAATATAATTTGCTCATGACAATAAAAGTAGGGTACAAATAAGATAACAATGAATAAGCCATAAGCGAGTTTTGGTGCATATTGTATCCCCTTCCCTTCTGAGACGTTTGCTACACCCCTGCACACAAACCATTACAATGATTTATATAACAATTTAATGATTTATGAGGCTCTCTGTGGGTACTAAGGACCTTATTATAAGTATGTGTGACTGTATGTGTTTGTGTATGCTTACACTTTTACTAGTATAACACAAAGATGAAATGTTAAGATTGATGTTATGATGTTTACATTTTCACAAGCTCTGCTAATAGGCATCGAAGCAAAGCCATTTTACATTGACCTAAAGCTGTTCACATGGCTGAGTCAACCATGAATAAATTCACGTAGCTTTGAACATTTGAGCAATTTCAGTGGTTTGGTGCTCTATTTATTCATGTAGTATTCATGTGTGTGTGTTTGTGAGTACAGCAGAAGGCTGTCTGTGGGTTAGACTTAGTGGGCACAGTGAGAAAACCAAAGCAACAAACTGACAGTTCAGCTTCCAAATGCTCTCACCAGGGACAGAAGTGAGGGGTAAAAACATGAAAGCGATAGGCAGACAGAAAGAGAAAGCATACACCATCCAGAAAAGAACTAGTGTGAACCTTTTATTTTGTGCCTATCTAACATTGTTCTTGATTTCAAGCACCAGACGGAGAACACATGTAGCTTAAGTTCCCAGTACCACCAGTCATGTATAGCATATTATACAAGTTACTTCCAGTCCTCTAAGCTGACTGGCTTAATATTTACAGACCAGAGTGTGTGAGCAGGGTGGAAGTGGAGTGAGGAATGGACTTTTTCCTTTTTAAACATCGAAGCATCAGTGTTTTACCCTGCTATACAAAATAAAAATGATTTTCCAAAGATTACTGGAGTATGTTTGACAAGAAAATACCATTTCAAATGTCACGTTTAATTAAATTTGTTACTTTCGATGTGTGCCATGTCTTTGTAATAATTTGTGAAATTTATTTAAATTGAATTTCTGAATGAAAATTGTTTCAAAGGAAATCATACACCACATTTGCCGCCAAGTTTCTAATTTCTTTATAGGTTTCACCAATGAGTATGATGTGTGAAATGGAAAACCTGGCGCTAAAGTGGAGCAGAACGCTCTCTGTCACTCCATTCCACTCACCCTGTTTCAGACCGGCTTTCACTTTGTGCACTGATGCTTTGGCTTCTTTAGCAATTAACTACAATGTGGAAAAAACTATAAAAACCAACTGCAGTTCTTAATAGCATCCTAGCTGGGATTAGCTGCACATTGTTGTTCATGCTATACACTGATCAGCCACAACATTAAACCCACTGACAGGTGAAGTGAATAAAATTGATTATATCTTTACAACAGAGCACAGTGCATCGCTGTTTACGGAGTATGGGGCTGCATAGCCGCAGACCTTTCAGAGTGTCTATAATGAACCTTGTCTACCGCAGAAAGCATGTACAATGGGGACAAGAGCATCAGAACTGGACCATGAAGTAATAGAATGTAGCTTGGTCTGATCAAATCACGTTTTCTTTTAGATCAGGGATGGCCGAGTTTATGTGTGATGTTTAACTGGGAAAGATATGGCAGCAGCCTTGGGTCCTGGCATTTATGTGGATGTCACTTTGACACATTCCCCTATAGATTGCTGCAGACCATTTACACCCCTTCATGCAATGGTTTCCTGATGGCAGTGGCCTACTGTATTTCAGCAACATAATGCACCCTGCCACACTGCAAAAATTGTTTAGGAATGGTTGGAAGATTTCAAGAAGATTTCAAGGTGTTGCCCTGGCCTCCAAATTCCATATTCTATCTATCTATCTATCTATCTGTCTGTCTGTCTGTCTGTCTGTCTATCTGTCTATCTATCTATCTGTCTGTCTCCCTTTGTCTTTCTTTCTCATTCTCTTTTTGCCCCTCCTGTTGGGAGTGATTTCAATTTCACGCTCAGCTGGGACACATCATCCACTCCAGCTTCACACCTCTCCGTCAGCATGCTGTAGGCTCCCACCAACAAGTTCAATCAACATCAACAACACATGGTATGCATGGAAAGATGAACACCTATTTATATGCATATGGCTATTATACACACTAGGTGGCTGATGGCGTCTCACAAATGTGGTTATAGATGAACGCATGACAGCCTAAATAGAGCTTAAGTCTTACAACTATCTTGAAGGTCAGGCTACACCTGACGCCTGGGAAAATATGTTGAGAACATATGAACAGTTCACATAATAAGTAAGAGAAATACAGAAATGCTGAAAGAAGAGATGAGGTAATTGTCAAAAGGATACTACACACATACTATATTGGACAGAAAGTATGTGAGATTAGGAGTAGTATGTTCCATCCATCATACATTAGAAGTAGTATGGCAAAGGTGCCCAGATGGCTTTCAATTTTCTATGGATTTTCAAAGTGTACATCAGTGCACGATTTTAGGCTAATTTCTCCCATAAATCCTTGCACTGTGTGTAAACACTGTTCTCTCAATAATAATATACTTACTTAACACATACTGTAAAGTAAAGGGAGAACGGGACTAGTTATTACACCTGAATTTCAGTGAATATATTTTTCAGGGTATATTCATATTGGAAAATAAATTTTTGAATAGACATACTCTAAAGTCAACATGGAGCATGTTGTCGCACATAATCAATCTCTCTGCCCCACATCCATTTTTTTCCACTTAAACTCTCACCCTGGCCCCTGAGGAGAACGGAAAAGTGATACACTCTCAATGTGCATTTAATGAGGAATAAGACTAAAGTGAAGATTGAGTTTCATTTGGCATGTTTGGAGACAGTCGTGTCTGAAGAGGTGTCCGCTGCATTAGTAACCCATATGACTCCACAAAAAACTCACTCTCATGCCATGACACTACCACGCTCATTCATATTCACAAGCTCCTTATGAATTATGCATCATTATGCAAAAATAAGGATTAAAAAGAGTGGAGAAATTGACTGTGACCTATGCAAAACAAACAGAAAGAGAGATGGGGATGGAAAGAAAGAGAGAGTGCTGGGAGGATAGGATGACAGGAAACAAAAAGTTTCCTAACGTCTTATCTGAAATCTACAGTGCTGTGGTGTTATCTTCACAATCGAGCTGAATGCTTGAGTTGTCCACTTTAACATGCATCAAACTCTGCATTTCAACAGAAACAAGAAACCAAGACACAGAGCTACAGTTTATACTAATGTAATTCTACCAGAAAAACGTGGTGCAGTCAGAAAATGAGCAAGAAGGGTATTGAAGATTCATACAGGTGTTTCTTCAACGTTTGTGTCCTAGGGGTTGATTTTTATAAAAAATATGGATTTTCATTTTGTTTTATAAAGAAACTTTTTACCATGCCTTCAAAAGCTACTTTTACATAAATGTTTTTTTAAATACATTTTATTTTCCCTTGTTTCTGAACTAGTGTTTCGATCTTGAAATAGAAAAATATATCATAAAAATGAATTGCTATATTGTAAAATCTATTATGATCTAGACAAAGAGTGAAATAAACAATTTCAATATTTAATGTGAAAATTATTTATTTGTAAATTGTTCAAAAGTTTCATAAATTACCACCACACCAATTAATTTTAAAGTGTTTTCAAAAGTTGACTTGGTTAACAAAGAGACAACAGTGTTTTTGAAGAGCTCGATATGAAATATGATGTGATGTAAATATCACTTCTGAACAGAATATTTAATTATACAAAATGTCCATTGAAGCTATATTTGTAATTTAATGCAAAAGTGTGAAAATATGTTTATAGTTTTTGGATACATACAATTCTATGCCCTTGGCGCTCTTTTATTTTGTTGTCCTTTTTCTCTATCAAATATTTTAGTAATCATCATAAATGATATATCCTTTGAAAGCTTAGAAGCCCAAGATTCATCCTGTGAAAACAATTTTGAAATCTGACATTGCGTTACCATGGAAATGGTACTTTAAAATATTTTGGCAGTCTCCTCCCCCTTAGCGTTCGGTGTCAAGTGTCATATTACAAAATGCATTACTTTTACAATCAAAACTTTTTATAATCTTGACATAAAACATATCATTGGAAAAGTCTGAGTCTCAGGATTCCATATTTATTATTTTGTGATAAAAGTAATATTGACAGAGAAATCTAGACATTTTTGACAGAAAAATGCATTAAAAATGTTTTTATGGAGTTTTGATGGCACCCGGTGGCTGTTTGTGGTATAACACCCTAAATAAAATCTCACAGAAACCTCAATTCTTTTCATATCCACTTCAAATTTGGAACATAACTTATTTAGACATACGGCTTTAATTTTTTAGCAATTTTAGTGTAAACCCTGTATGCAACATTTATTTTATATAAAATATGATAAAAATTGTACAGTGCATTTAAATTTACAGTACTTACAGTACAGTAAATTTAAACTTCTATAACTTTTTGATATTTAAATTTTTCAAATAATTCCACTTCTGCAATAATCTGCTGACTGACTTCTTTAAAAAGAGACTAACCTTTCCTCTGTATTCCAAAGTGTTCATGAATTATAACAATTTAAGTTTGGATAGTGCACATTAATGCCTATTTTAAAAAATGGGGGGTGACAGTTAAGCTTGAGAGAACATATAAAGTGGTTTTAGAGTTTATTTATAGACCAAAAGTGCCCATATTAGAAACACTATAAACTACATATAACATTGCCGTATTAAAACTACAATGTGATGTGTGCCCTTTTGCTTCCTGTCTCTTTCTCACCTCATTTTTCTCTTTGACTGCAACAAACTGACCCATATCTAGAACAGTCAGCATCCATGAGGATTATGGGTGATAACCGTGTACATACAAACACACACAGACACAATCAAGTTTTGCTGATTGTCTATCCCATGCCCTTCGAAAGAGGATTATAGTGGTCGTGAAAAGGCAGTGAATTATTGACAAAAAAAGGGACTGGATTTAGATTTCAGGCCAGCTGGGGCTAAACAGGAAAAAAGGGAGAGAGAGGAAGGTCATCCAAGACCCGAAAGCAGTTAGAGGCACTGTGTATATTTGGGTTTCCTCTGGTTTTTGCAAGCTCTCCAAGTAATGAGCTCAATTACAGCACTCATGGAATCCTTTCTGATGGATCAGCAACTGTCAGTAATTCAGGTGAACACCTACAATCGTGGCAGCTCAGGAAGAGTACAATCCAATATCCATGAGGTCTCTGGGGACAAAAGCTTTTCAGATGCCATTGCTTTTTTCCCTCATAATTGTAGTTTTTGGGATACAAGTGCTGCTGGGCAGCTGTTCACTCTTGTGGAAGACAGAGCGGCTATCACACAATGCACTTTGAGCCTTTATTCTGACATCTGAGGTTGAAAAATTACAAGATTTAAGCAATTTTCAAGGTGTTTGTGTGGATCAAAAAAGCTTCAGTAGAACCCGGTACGCTGGGAAAGGCTTAGCTCATTGTTGAGTAAGCAAAAAGTGGCCTCAGGAGAAATTTGCAAGTGAAATTTTGTCAGCACTCCAGTGTGGATTTGTTTGGCAGGCACCAAGTTGGGCAACTTAAGAGCACAAAGCAATAATTATGTGTCATATGTATCAAACTTGACCAGACGTATGATTATAACTTGAAGTAAAAAAAAACTCACTTTCAATTCATATACTTTTAATTTCCCATATACTGTACCATATGTAGAGACCAGACATTATAAACCATCTAAAAAAAACACTAGCAACCATAAATCAACACCCTAGCAACCATCTTGAATACCCCAGCAACTCCTAACAACCACTTACCAAAACCCTATATGTCAACTTTGATGGTTGCCCCAACACCCTAACAACCACCTAGAAATGCCCTGGCAAACATCTACAATACACAAGAACCCACTTAGCAATGCCCTAGAAATCATGTTAAAAACCCCAGCAACGAATTAGACCCTCTACCATCTACCATCCAACCATCTACAACACCCTAACCAGAAATGCCCAAGCAAACATCTTTAACAATCTAGCAACCTCTACAACACCCTAGCAACTACCTAGGACACCTTAAAACATTCTAGTTATGCCCAAGCAGACATCTACAATAACCAAGCAACCACTTAGCAATGGCCGAGAAATCATCTAGAACACCGTATGATTATAACTTGAAGTAAAAAAAAAACTCACTTTCAATTCATATACTTTTAATTTCCCATATACTGTACCATATGTAGAGACCAGACATAAACCATCTAAAAAAAACACTAGCAACCATAAATCAACACCCTAGCAACCATCTTGAATACCCCAGCAACTCCTAACAACTCACTTTCAATTCATATACTTTTAATTTCCCATATACTGTACCATATGTAGAGACCAGACATTATAAACCATCTAAAAAAAACACTAGCAACCATAAATCAACACCCTAGCAACCATCTTGAATACCCCAGCAACTCCTAACAACCACTTACCAAAACCCTATATGTCAACTTTGATGGTTGCCCCAACACCCTAACAACCACCTAGAAATGCCCTGGCAAACATCTACAATACACAAGAACCCACTTAGCAATGCCCTAGAAATCATGTTAAAAACCCCAGCAACGAATTAGACCCTCTACCATCTACCATCCAACCATCTACAACACCCTAACCAGAAATGCCCAAGCAAACATCTTTAACAATCTAGCAACCTCTACAACACCCTAGCAACTACCTAGGACACCTTAAAACATTCTAGTTATGCCCAAGCAGACATCTACAATAACCAAGCAACCACTTAGCAATGGCCGAGAAATCATCTAGAACACCCTAGAAATCTCCTGACAAAGCCCTAACAACCATCTACAAAACTCTAGATCACACCTAGCAATGCCCTAACAACCATCACAAACACCCTAACAACCAATTGGCTGTGCCCTAGCAACTAGCAACGCCCTTGCAACCATGTAGAATAACCATCTTCAGTTTCAACCACTTAGCAATGGGCAAGCAATCATACATAACACCCTAGTAGTCACCTAGCAACTATTTAGAAAACCCAAGCATCCACCAACTAATGCCCTAACTGTCAGGGATGGGGATGAGGGATGGAGCGAGGACTCAATAATGCAGGAAGATAAGGGTTTTATTAATGGTAGAAATAAGCAAAACAAACAAAAACTATACCCCGTAGGGAAAACAGACTGGCAAAACTGGCAAGGCAGGACATGGCATGGCAGGATACAACCGGGGAACATATGACAATGAACTGGCACAGGACTGCAAACACAAGGAGAATAAATGGGGAGCAAATGAGGAGGGTAATGAGGGAAATACAGGTGGAGCAAATTAACCAATAATCAGGTAACAAGATGGGCGGGGTCAAGACAACTGGGGCAAGTTCAAGCTCAAACCGGTGTGCACCGTTTTGCTACGGTTTCTGGTTTGAACGATATATTTCCTGGAAACGGTGTGCAACAGGGTTTGAGATGCGTTTTCTCTTGTTTGCTGGGTGTGTCAAACATGTCAGCCCAATCAGCAGCAACATGTATGTAAACCTCGCGGTATTAAAGAGACCGCTCGCACAATGTAATTAACATCCAAATAAATTCACAAGAGCAAGTATATTGTTTGCACATGTTTATTTACATTAAAGGCAAAATAACTGAAATAATAAGGGCACAAGTATAGATCTGGAACTTCTTTAAGTCTGTCTAAATATAATTTAGTAATTGCAATGTCTTCTGGTCCATATCCTTTCCTTAGGAAGGTGTGCTAAATACTGATTAATGTAACATAAAAATACTATACATATTTATATATTTTGCTATTGTATTATGGAGTGACACTTTCATAAACTTTTCTATACCCCTCTGATTATATAATGGTAAATAGTGCAATATCATAGCACAACAACAGTGGTCAGCAATAATGATAAGCCTAATACTCACAATAAAAATAATAAGGTCATATGGATCATAACACAGTCTTGGAGGTAAGAAGTGAATTATCCTTCACCTGAAATGTTTGTCTTTTCATCCTGAAATGCGAGGCAAATGTTGGATCACAATAATTAGGAACCACAGTTTCCACAAATCCCTTCACTCGATTGGGATGTTCGCTTTTATTCTGGAGGGCAAGGGCAATGTCTGTACCATTGAACGTATTTTGCCGTATTAAACACGTATTAATACCGATTTCATCAGGCTCCGAAAATTCTTCAAAAAGAACACAAAGAATGCCCTTCTCAACTGCCATAGTTGCAACTCTTGCGTCATCAGAACAGAGTGTTCAACGCACCACCGTTTCCGTTTAAAAAACGTTTTGCCCTGACATGAGAGCACGTAGCACACAGGAAACAAAGACAAAAGCCATGTGCTCACACAAAACAAAAACAAGCATATGGCCAGCAAAACAATCACAAGCCATGTGCTTGAACAAAACAAAACACAAACACGCAGCTAATGAGAATACTCATAAGCCGTGTGTTCACACAAGACATGACAACATGCTGTGTAGCACGCAGCTTGTGTTTTTCATTGGCTGCGTGCTACACAGCACAAGACATAACATGACATGAAAGCACGCTGCCAAAAAAACGACACAAGGCACAACACACACAGACAGAAGAGCACACGGTCCGAGCGAACTCGAGACTGCATGCTCCCACAACAAGACAAAACATGGATCATGAGTGTCCGAACCCCAACACGAAACCGAAACTAAATAAGACATGATTGCCAGGATCCGAACACCACACTCCAACATGAAACAAGGAAAGAGGACACGCAGACGAGAGTGCTCGAGCCGTGCGCTCACATAAAAACAATGACATGACGGGAGTGTCAGGGCTCTGTCACAAAACCATGAATAAACTAGACCGAAGTGACAGAACCCTGATACTACCCCCCTCAAAAGGGACGCCATCTGGTTGAGCCAGGGAGGCTCAGGCAGTCCAGGAGTCCCGGCAGGGGGCCAGGGCGTAGCAGGAGGGACAAACCAGGGAGGCTCCGGCTTAATAGGAACCCCAGCAGACAACCAAGGCGGGGCTGGAGGGACAGACCAGGCAGACTCTAGCACTTCTGGAGTCCTGACAGGGGGCCAGGGCGGAGCTGGGAGCTTGGGCGGAGCCGGCAGGGCACTCATCAATGGCGGAGCCGGCATCAGGGCAAGGAGCTTGGGCAGCGCCGGCAGAGCAAAGAGCTTGGGGAAGCAGGGAAAGGAGTCTGGGACTGCCTCCTGGCCAGCAGCGTGCTCTGGAATTGCCTCCAGGCCCTGTAGGGTGCAGGGAGCCCTCGAGCACTCTTGAAGCCGCGCGCTCACATGAAAACAACGACATGACGGGAATGTCAGGGCTCTGTCACAAAACCATGAATAAACTAGACCGAAGTGACAGAACCACTAACAACCATCACAAACACCTAACAACGACTTAGCAATGTTCTAACAATCATCTTAAACCCTACAAACAACTTGGCAAACATCTACAAAACTAGGGCTGCACGATTAATCGAAATTAAATCGCAAAGGTGATAAATCGCGATTAGGCAGAAGCTGCTATTGTCATGCGTATCTCTCAGTGAAGCACGGTTCTGTGATCAGCAGTAAATCTCCATCCGAATATCAGAGGGCGCTCTCACGCTGAAACTCCAAATAGCCTCACAGAAGAAACCCAGGAAATGCCTATAGCGGTTGCTGAATAAACAGAAGATTTAACTGCTTTCATTAATTCAACGTGACTAATAAACACACGACTACGACAATTTCACGAGTCCACACTTACAAATAATGAACAGAGTAAAGGTTATACATATTTGGCGTGCTGTCCGGGGAGAGGGCTCCGAGCTCGGTAATTACTCTCGAGCCCGGGGTACTCCCCCCGTCCGGGGAGAGGGGTCCGAGCTCGGCTTTTAGCCTGGACCCAGAGCACTCCCCCAAAAGATGCAATTAGTATGGGTCAGTAGCCAGAGAGAAGCATTGATAACCCCCCAAAATCTGCAAAGCTTAAGATTGGTGGGGTGCTGGACATCGCTTGTAGTAGCGGCACTGCTGAGTCTTAGAAGAGAGAACTAGAGGCTTCTGCGGAAGAGGGTGCTGCTGTGGCATCTGAAAAATAAATCTCCTGTGGGAGTGGGAACTGCTACGGCATCTGAAAAGAAAAAATGGCTTCTGCGGCAGTGGGGAAATATGGAAAAGCTCCTGCGGGAGCTTGAACTGCTGCGGCAGTGGGGAATTTATGTATGGCTCCTGCGGGAGCGGGTACTGCTGTGGCAGTGTGGGAATTTAGGTAAGGCTCCTGTGAGAGTGAGTGCTGCTGGGATGACTGGAGTGGGGATGGGTTGTTATAGATGGATTAGGTGATGTAAAAGGGGGTCAACTAAGGTGGGTCTGAAGTTTGAGTGACCGGAGCTGTACTGACGTCAAAGGGGTTGGCCGATGAGGGTTCGGTGGGCTTCCTTGATGTGGGAGCGGTCCGATTGAATGTAGCTCTTGAAAGCTTCTGACGACCAGCGACCGAGTGCTTGTACCTGCTGCTGGGAGAGGCCTTTTTGGGCCGCTGTGGTTGCTGCACCAATTCAGAATGAATGGCTGGAAAAATGATCAGCTGGGGTACCAGATAGGAGTAGAATGGACTTAAGGTGCTTTTGAAACCAGAAATGAGTGACGGGGCGGTTGGAGTCGTCTGTAAAAAGGGGGTCGGATGGGAGTTTGGACTGTGATTTCCTGAGCTGGACAAAGGCTAGAAGGGCTTGGTATGGTAGTATGGGTGATTGACCTTTCTTGGTCTGGTCTGTTTTACTTTGCTTAATGAAGTAAGAGATGGTTTCGTCATCCAGCTCTGCTAGATCGGAGATAGTGGAGTGGATGTTTGGACTGAAGCTAGATGTGATAGCAAGCTCAGAGCATCTGACAAAACTGAAGAAAGCCAGGATGAACATGGCGTCAAGCGTGCGGGCGGTGTGAATGGAATGATAACCTCTGCGGAGGGTAGAAATACATTTGGTCAATATTTGTAAGGTTATGGATTGCCTGGTGTCTGGGCAGGTGGGATGGGCTCTTTGGATACCTTTGATGAGTAGGGAGGTCTGAGAATTGGCTATCTGGGGTGAGGGTGAACCGTTTAAGAAAAATTGGATTCCACTTAGATAACCCTTAATGGAGCGGATTTGTAGGTTTTTGTTGATGTTAAGGTGAGAGATGAATGAGGTGATGGCGAGCAAGGAAAAGTCGGGCAACGGCAGGTTGTAGGCAGAGTGAAATGCTTTAAAGCACTTTCAAGCTGTTAGGTAAGATTGTAGGGTCCTGGGGGAGACGGCTTGAAGAATAGAATTGAGCGAGAGAGAGAGAGAGAGAGAGAGAGAGAGTCAGCTATTTGGTTTTTTGAACCAGGAATATGTTTTGCAGTTACAATGAATTGGTTGCAAGCCGAGATCCAAATCAGGCGTCTTAAAGGCATTAGGGTGGGTGAATGGGAACGGCCTTTATTGATGCAGTGCACGGTAGCCTCGTTGTCGCAGTGGATAATGATGCTGGTGGCGGACCACTCCTTACCCCACAGAAGGGCTGCGACGACTAAGGGATATAGATCGAATAGAGCTGAGGATTTTAGCTGCTGTGGTAAGTCTAACAGCTGGGGGGGCCACGTAGATGCAAACCAACGGCCTTGGTAAAATCCTTCGAAACCGACGGAGGGGACGGCGTCAGTAAATAACTGAATGTCAACGGGAGAAGAAATTAAGTTATTATAAAAAGAAAGATAGACCGTTCCATTATTTAAGAAAGGATCCATAAGCTGAGCTCGTTGCAGCACGAGTCAGTTAGTGATATTCAATACTAAGGGATATAGATCGAATAGAGCTGAGGATTTTAGCTGCTGTGGTAAGTTTAACAGCTGGGGGGGCCACGTAGATGCAAACCAACGGCCTTGGTAAAATCCTTCGAAACCGACGGAGGGGGCGGGGTCAGTAAATAACTGAATGTCAACGGGAGAAGAAATTAAGTTATTATAAAAAGAAAGATAGACCGTTCCATTATTTAAGAAAGGATCCATAAGCTGAGCTCGTTGCAGCACGAGTCAGTTAGTGATATTCAATTCTCTAGTGCATGGGGGGAGGACGCGAGAGAGAGGAGATGTGAGATAAAAGGTGTGCATCGCGAAATTTAGATGACAGAGAATGGATAGCAGCTCGCGTTTGGAGCAGCTTGGGTTGTCTAAGAGGGTGGAAGCGACCAAGATCGTCCTATCAATTTTTTCCTTCGGCAGAGAAGCCTGGAATTTTTGTGAATCTAAGTTGATACCCCAAAATTAGATGGCGGTGCTCGGGCACGCGGTTTTGTCTTGGGCGAGAGGAATCCTGAGCTCTGCAAAAACAGAACTTGGGTTGTCAAAAGATACGCGGCTGGGATGGAGTCGGGAGGCGAGGTAGGGTAATCAGGTAGGGTATTGCGTAATTGTTGGAGAGGATCCAGCAGATTGCCTCTGACAACATGTCGAAAATGCTTCTGCAGCCGAAAGTGAGGCGGACGGAAAAGTAAAATTTATTATGCCAGCGAATGCCAAATAAATGCCAAAAATCCGGGTGAATGGGCATCACATTAAAGGTAGAGGTGATGTCGACTTTGGCCAGCCAAGCACCGCGACCCGCATTTTTGATCAGGGCAATGGCTTGGTCAATGTCATGGTAGTGGAGAGAAATTCTTAGAGCGGAATGAGGCTGTTAACGCTTGGGAATGGGGAATTATGCGGGGATGAGAGATCGATTATGAGGCGTTTTCATGAAGTTTGCGTCTGTTTCTTTTTTAATTAGGAATTTGACTGTTTCGGGTTCGGCGAGAGCGGACTGGAGATTGGGGCAGATGAGGCTTTGGGAGGGGAGTTTTCCGACACCGGGGTGAAAGCGATTAAAACTGGCACAGACCTGGCTATCAGAGGGAGCTGAGCGGCGGCGGTAGGTGGAAGTGGGGGAAAAGGGGTTGGTTGGGATGTCTAGGAGACGTGGACCATAGCTGGTGGATTTGGGCTGGGATGGCTCGGGGCAGGGGGGAATAGATGGGTTGATTAGAGGGCATGTAATAATGGAGTGGGCGATGGATCAGCAGACCGCGCAAGATATGTTGCGGCAGCCTAAAAATACTCTGTTATGTAGTTCGGTGTCCAAAGCCCCCCAGTAAGGACATTGGTTCCACTGGGTCATTCAGATGGCGCATTTAGCTGCGAATAATTTGTGGTAGGTGTAAAAGTGAGAGCCGCCGTATGATAACACGAATTCGGCGACTATTGCGAGATAATTGACGAGCTCGCATCTCCTGTGAGGAAAAACAGTGCAAATGACTTCTATGTAACGGCTGAAAGCGATCGTGAATTTGGCAAATGATAAAATACGTGATGTGTTGTGAGCTGTGTTTTTTAAAGTGACAGAAAATCCACCGCAGTCGATTTGGCAATCTGCAGACGAAGGTGAAATTGGTGACAAAAGGGGAAAAAGATCTATGGCCGCACCTGCCAAGATCTGTGTCCTGATATTGCTGGCCACGGGGGGTGGTATTCGGCGACTATTGCGAGATAATTGACAAGCTCGCATCTCCTGTGAGGAAAAACAGTGCAAATGACTTCTATGTAACGGCTGAAAGCGATCGTGAATTTGGCAAATGATAAAATACGTGATGTGTTGTGAGCTGTGTTTTTTTAAAGTGACAGAAAATCCACCGCAGTCGATTTGGCAATCTGCAGACGAAGGTGAAATTGGTGACAAAAGGGGAAAAAGATCTATGGCCGCACCTGCCAAGATCTGTGTCCTGATATTGCTGGCCACGGGGGGTGGTTCCAAGGCGAGGGCGTTCGGAGGGGTGGGTATAGGCGTGGCGGAAGAAAGTGAGAAGGAAGAGCGAGCGAGGGGAAGTGGAAAGATAGTCGCCGGAACCACTTGCGGAGGCACACTCACGCTTGGGACAGCTCCGGGAGCGGAAGAAAAATGAAGAAAAAGAGGGGGAATTGCGGGCGTCGGGGCCTGCGCCATTAACGGAGGCACGCTCGTGCTAGAGATGGACAGTGGGGCTGCGGGCCATGGGCAGGGAAGGTGGTACGGAGAGGTGTGAGGCAAGGGTTGTGGGCAGGTCTGCGCCGCTAGCGGAGGCATGCTCACACTGACGTGGCGGCTTGTGGAGACTGGAGCCGGCACTTCGCCGAGATGAGATGCGAGCTGACGCTCGGTGGATGGAGGAGGAGGTCTGGGGCTGGAAGCACGTCTTCGAAGGAGTGGTGGTTAGCTCGGGCCGTGAGTACGGAACGCTGCGGCCCTGACTCGCTTTATCCGCGGCCTTGGATGGAGGAATAGAGCTTGGAGGCTCCCCTGTTTGGAGGGAAGTATAGAGGGCAAGGAGATCCGCCTTGACCGACCATCGTGGGACATTGACGCCGGAGCTAATGAGCGCCTGGCGTAGTCCGGTCACGGTCCATTTCTCCACAGCTGGGGCGGAGGAGAGGGCTGAAGCTTAGGAGGACGCTGGAGAAGGTGGCTGACGCCTGGAAGGCGAAGGTGATGGCGTGCCTCGGTGTCTGGAGGTATGAGCGACGGTGGTGTGGGAAGGCCGGCGGCCCCGTGTTGCAGCCGCGGGTTCGATTATGGTGTCCTGTGGAGCGCTGGTGCGCTGAACGGTGACTGGAGACGCTGCTTTGGTAAGGTAAGGCTGCTTTGATTATTTATAGAGGTTCTCTCTTGTGCTGATTGGATAGATGGTGTAATTACTGATGATGGACTGGCCGTGTTAATTATCTGCACGTGCTCCTCCCGAAATTTGTTAATAAAAAATCACATATGGTTTATCTGAGTTCATCTTATTATAATATTTTTTATAATAAAGTATATAATAATACAATGCTAATCGACATAGCCTTTATCACTGCTTCGAATACTATGAAATCTGTTGCGTGCCTTATTCTGTTTAAGAAGCCACATCATCTCACAGAAGGATTTATTTCAACACTCGACTGACGTTATGAAGTGAGTAAAAATGTTATTAAATGTGGTATTTTCACGTGCTTTCAGATGGAGCAGCATTTACTACACAGTGCCATAGTTCACTGACATGCTACGCAAGCAGCTTTCATAATCGCAGAACGTTTTCTTCGATTTCATAATCGCGAGATTAAATCGTCTGCGATTATGAACTAAATTTTGTGTAGCTTGTCAGTGAACTACGGCTCTGTGTAGTAAATGCTGCTACATCTGAAAGCACGTGCTGGAGATTTACTACTAATCACAGAACCGGCTTTACTGATAAGATACGCATGAAAATCACATTCGATTAATCGTGCAGTCCTATACAAAACCCTACAAGTCACCTAACACTGTCCTAGCAAGCATCTCGAACTCGCTAACCACCACCTAGCTACCATCTGTAACACCACTTAGCAACCACTGGCCAAGCAATCATCTAGAACACCCTAGCAACTGCCTAGGAAAGCCTGAGCATTCCATTGACAGAATTTTCTATCATTTATGAGACAACACTTTCCCGCCATTGACAAAATTTTCTATAATTTATGAGACAAGACTTTCCTGCTATTGACGTAATTTTCTGTCATTTATGAGACAACGCTTCCCAGACACTGACGGAATTTTCTGTAAGAGGCGCTATTACACATATTCTGAAAGAGTAATGAACGTCTGGCTCAAACACAGGTGAAGAAGAAGCAGAAACGTTTAGGTTACTTGTGTAACCCTCGTTCCCTGAAGGAGGGAACGGAGACGTTACGTCAGTGACTGACGAATTGGGATCTCGCCCGAGAGCCCAATCCCCTTCGAGTGTAAACTAAACAAGCCAATGACAGTTGGCGTGCGTGTTTCGCCACGCGCACCCCGCCCCGCAGCGCGGGTATAAAAGGAGAGCATGGGCAAACGCACATCAGGGAGGATTTAACCTCCTTGCCCCTCTGAGAAACCTGATGACCAAGTCGTGCTTCCAGAGACTTACCGTCTACTGCATCGTGATGCACGGCAATGGCAGCACATACACTTTCAGGGTGGAGGGAGACAGCCTTCGCTCCAACCCATCCTGCAGGAAAGAAAGCACGACTGCGATCGGGCATCTTCAGGGGTCTTCCTGGCGGGAAGAGCACCAACCAGCGATTTGCTCTTTTAGGAAAAAAGGAAACACTCTTTTAGAGAGAGCGCTGAAGCGCCCAGGGGAGGTCGCGGCGAGACCGCAGAATGGCAGCTGCAGCATGCCGAAGATGAGCAGCACTGAATGGCAACCCCCGCTGACGCGCCGTAACACCAACGCCAGCTGTTTCTTCCAAACACTCGCGGAGATTCGTCCTGAGAAGGCTCGGCTCCGAAGCGAAAAGCTGATGTGCGTTTGCACAACAGACACGCACGCCAACTGTCATTGGCTTGTTTAGTTTACACTCGAAGGTGATTGGGCTCTCGGGCGAGATCCCAATTCGTCAGTCACTGACGTAACGTAGAACGTGACTGACTGAATGGGAACAAGCGATTGCAAATGTAAGCAGATGCAAATGCTAAATAACACAGTAATCAAATGTTAAACAGTATATAAATCAAAACTGCCAAATGTTTCCGAATGAAATGTTGAGCCAGGAAGTGGTACAGGACTATGCAAGTTTTGGGGGTGTTGATGGAAGCGATCTACTCAAAATGTTGCTTTTTTTATGAAACTTGCCCACATTCAAGTGTTGATAACAAAAAAGAATGCATGAAGCTAAAGAAAAACTTTTTCTGTGAGTCTGTGTTCGTTCTTTTGACATACTGCATGTTCAGATATTCAGATGTTCAGATATTCATAAAAAATGCTGGCAGTGACTGGCAAGTATTACCCAATAATAATAAACAATTTATGTGTTTATTATATACACGTTCAAAAAAATAAAAACACACATACCCTTCCCCAATATTTCAAAGAGAGGCATATGTCGAGCCACAGGCCTTACTGCAAAAAAAAAAAAAAATATATATATATATATAAATAT
>NW_015505820.1:1096911-1099336 GCF_001515645.1 Sinocyclocheilus grahami
AATATATATATATATATATATATATATATATATATATATATATATATAATGCCATGGGATGCAAAGCCAAAAAACACACACAGATGCTTACGTACAAACAAATACATGCATTCAAACAAACAGATCACAGCAGTTCTGCGCCAATGCTAATTGTATTTTGTTCACATGCAATACAATATACAGACATTAACATTCAGAATACACACCCCACTGTTCATGATCCAATGCCTCGCATTCTCTAAACACATGCACAAGTGTACACACTGTCATCACTCACATATGGCTTCTCTGGTGTGCATGGGCAGACACAGACCCACATCTACACACACAGACACACAAGAGTATACGCCACTGTTGTTTAGGAACTTTAGGGCTGAAGCACTCTAATGTAAATCAGGCCACATCAGCATGACATTTGCACATCCACAGCATGAAAATGAGATGTGGCTGCACACACACACACACACACACACACACACACACACAGAGGATGCAACTCTTGTGTGCATCATGTAATAATAAATGAGTGGGTAGATGACAAGTGGGATAAAAATAAGAGAGATAAAGAGCAGGCAAAATCAACACTGTATATTTGCATATTATATAGTATAGAATCAGAATAGCTGAAGAAAGGAAAGAGATAAATGTTGCAAGCCATATTCACACTCACATCATCCACATGGGTTCCAGAGGTCAATGTTTAGGAGTATGTGTGCTAACGGTTAGGCTATAGCTCCATCATTTCTGATATTTAAAATACAATAGTTAGATCCTTTTTTAGTTTCTATGTAAGCACCAGGTGATTAAAATGTTTTTTTTTACAAATACATGCATTAATAAATATTAATTAACAATGTAATTACTATTATTTATTATTAAATATTAATATTAACCTTTTAATAAATAAATAAATACATTCAATTTTCAATAAATAAATAAACAAATAAATAAATGCATTTAATTTTCAATAAATAAATAAATGCTTTTCCTAATGCATATTATTTTTTTAATTCAAAAGATAACCATATGATTTGATTTCAAACATTATTGAAATAATTTTTTACTCAACACATACTTCAATGTTATTTTAGTATCACTGAAAGTAAGTGGCGAAAAGTAACTGTCTTTATGATTGAGTCTTTGAATCATTTACTCAAACAATTCATTCAAACACATTCAGGAACAAAATTCAGGAACAAAACAAATGACTCCCTTTGTGACTGAGTCATTAAATCATTCACTCAAAATAGCAATTAAAAAATACTGATTAAAGGTAGGGTATGATTGGTTCAAAAACATTTTTTGTTATGCTGCTTGAAAGTCTCTTCACATCCTGATAGCAATCACTAAATCAAATAGTCTAAATGTATTTATATTGTCTGTGGAAGGCATAGGACCATAAAATGCTCATCCAATCATATCCCTCTGTCCAAGGGCAACAACAGGCTGTCTTATCTGCTTGTCAACATACGTATTTGCATACCTCTTCACACATGATACATCATTCATTACGCTATTGCAGACCGAGCGAGAATGGAAGGCGTTATTATTGGAATATCATGTGCTTTGTACTGTAATGTTTTCTCACCGGTGAACGAGACACGAGGTAAACTGACAGAGTTGCATTCGACCCTCCACCAATGCTGACTCATCTTGTTGCTGGTTAGCCTCTGCTAAAAATAGAGTTAGAAAATAGAATAAAGTTTTTTTAGTTTTTGTTCTTTTTACCTTGAAATATCAATTTCTAAATCAGTCTGGTGGTACACTGACTTCTTATAAGATGAATGGCTTCTTTTTCTTTCCCATGCTCCCCCCTAAACGTTTGTTCTGGGAGTTTGTAAGTTTGGTGAGAGCAGGTATGAAGTACCACAAAAAGTGCAGATTGTTTTTACGGCAGTAACAAATGACTTGTACAACAGTGATATATTTATGACTTCTTATGAATTTCACTCACTTATCGGTAGATAGCTCCAAAGTCGCAAAAATACGTAAAACCACATACCGTTGCTTTAAATTGCTCTTAGAGATCAATATAAGACCTCTAATTACATAAGATCTCCATTACATAAACTACTTTTTCCGCACAGAGAAGATAAATATCAATATATATTTTACAGAGATCACTCCAGTCTACAAAATCAATCATTATCCAATCAACTGACTCCATCCGGAATGCACACAGACGCATTGAAGGCTTGTGTGAACTTTCTCACTTAACAATGAAGAGTGAGAGTTGTGAGTGTACTTAAAGGAAAAAAAGCCTAGTTAAATACAATGAGGTAGGAGAATGCCAAGTTAATTAAGGTTTAATTTTAGTCAATTAGCCTGAGAGAAGATACACCCTGAGCCTGAACCACCAAACAGGAGAACGAGGGATGGAATATGGTCAGTTAGAGGGAGAATGGAAAGTAGTACAAGGACAATA
>NW_015505820.1:1099386-1111886 GCF_001515645.1 Sinocyclocheilus grahami
GTATGTGTGTGTGTGTGTGTGTGTGTGTGTGTGTGTGTGTGCAAATGTGCTTGCAGCCTGTACACTTGTATATTAGAACAGAACTATCAATCAAAACAGGTCAGTAATGGCATTTCTCACACATTGGTGGTCTCTAAACCCAAATCCCAATGGGCAGCTTGTCTATGTGACATTCTAATGAGGTTAAGCTGTCCAGATTTATTAAAGTAATTGCCATATCTCATCACGATGTCAGGGTTGCAGCAGTGACAGCGGCCCTGCCTCATGATGGATGATTGGCCCATTAAATATTCTTCATCATGATTGCTGATATTTGTATGCGAGAATTGTTTTGATGAATCTTAATATGATTTTAAAGTAGCTGTATATATATTGCTGATAAACATTTTATCACATTTCATGCGATCCTTCAGAAGCGTGTGTGAAGCTGGAAGAGATGGCAGCATGACTTTTAATGTGACCTTAAGCATACTGATCACTAAATATCATGAGGGGAAAGGTTAGAGACTCTGTGTGTGTATGATTCAGTATGCAACATTTATGAGTCACCTGGCATCATGTTTTATTAAATAACTATGCATTTGGCATTCAGCACTTCACAACGCATTCATTCGGAGTGATTTGAACGGAAATTTTTATAATACTAATCAAATAACATGCCCTTTTTTTATTTTGAAATTTACTGGCTAAATTAAAATGGTTTTAAAATAATATTCACAATGTTGCTTTAACGTAAACAGCAAAAAGTGTTCAAAGTTCAAATAATTCTATAAATAATTTCAGATCTGATTTAATCAATCGTTTGTGTCCCCACTCTTACTGACTTAATATACTGAAAAATATATGAAGGTAAATATTTGTGTTTTTATTACGTATATTATATTATATTAGATTACATACTATTTATTAGTATTTTGAATTAGTTTTTTATATATATTTTCACTTTTCATTTTAATTTGTTTTAACAATTTTGTTATGTGCTTTGTCAGTGTAGTACTTCAACTGCAATTTATTATTTCAGTTAGTTGCAAAGGCATTTCTAATTTAAGTTTTTTTTATCTAATATTGATTTTTGTCAGTTTATTCCATTTTTTTTAAACAATTTTTATAGTTTTAGTTAACAATAACAACACTGGTTCATTTAGCGAAAAAGCTTTTAATTTTAAACTATTTATTTAGCGAAATGGTTTTTTTAACTAAATTTATTTCATTATTATTCATTTTTGCTTATATTGTATCAAGAATACTGCATATTCAGACACCCTACTAATTTTAATATGTTTTGCATATACAGTAGAGAAGCATGCATATTCAGTTGCAGGGAGTATCTTTGTTAGCACACTGCAGATTTATTGAAATTTACTTGATTGTTTGAACAATTATCCATCTTTTAGGGTATGAGAATTAAAGAAATCAGACACAAGGAAGAGATGGCACTATAACAATGAAATTCTGTAGAATTTAATGGAAATAGAAAAAAATGCAGAAAATAGAAAATCAGAGACAGAATATTAAGACCTGGATGAGCTCCAGAGCTTCCCATGCTGAGGACTCTGGGTAAAGCGGCATGCAAGCACGAACACTGAACACAGAAAGAGTCACTTATCAGCAGAAGACGCTGACCTGAAAATATCTCCCGCTGGTTTACAGCTAAGCACACTGCAGTCATCCCTTCTTTATAAACTAGATTACAAAATGGATTAACTGCTGTTTGTTAATCCATTCCAAGTGTGTCAATTTTTGCTGGGACACTTCTGCTGAAACCTGGTTAAAGGGATAGTTCACACAAGAAGTGGTTGTAATACCAAGTTCTTAGACATTGTTCAAATAAGTACAAGCTAGAAATAGAAGGAATAAATAAAGAGATAATTTTTTTTTATTTTTTTTATTTTTTATGATGAAGTCAAGTAGCTTCGAAAGAGATGGAAAAACATACACAAAAACATACACAAACATAACCAAATTAAACCCTGCAGCTCGTGACGATACATTGATGTGTAAAGACACGAAACGATCGGTCTGTGCAAGAAGCTGAACAGTATTTATATTGTTTTTTGCCTCTGATTCACCGCAATGTCTGAACTGTCCTGAGTGCGTTCTCAACAGCCAGCACGTGACGCATCTTCTTCTTCTTCTTCTTGCTTTACGGCGGATCGCACACTTATAAGTGAATTCACTTCCATTATATGATTGACAGACTGCAACAGTTTGAGTTAAAAATCTTCGTTTGTATTCTACTGAAGAAACAAAGTCACCTACATCTTGGATGCCCTGGCGGTAAGCAGATAAACATCAAATTTTCATTTTTGGGTGAACTATATCTTTAAGTGGCGCCGGGCGGCACCACTTGCAGATTTGAATGATAAAAGCGAAAAGAACTTAAAATGATCCTTCATACTTGACCGTACATATAAGAGTAATACAGCATTTAAATCTGTAAAGGGTCTACTTTTATTTGTGTACAATATCAACAAAACATTGTGCTTTTGCAAAATAAAGAAAATAAACAGGGTGTGCTTTTAGCCGTCTCATTCTCCGCGCATATCTGTTTGAAACGCGTCACTAAAATTAACTGAAACTCAGCAAATATTTGACACACACACATGAGAGATATATCTATAGAAAGCTTAGCATGTCTACTTTTAAATGAAGTATGAAAGTACGTTTCATGACGAAAACAAATATTATGTGACAAAGTAATCTGTATGAAACCAACACGATGTCAAGTATTGGCCGTCGGCCTTCATTATCGCTAATGTGACCACACGCCGATGACGCTTTTGATACTACAATCGTCCACGTGAGACATGTAAACGCCCACATCACAGCAAACAAAGCAGCCAGACTTTTCCTCAAGTTCATCTCGGGTACTTCGCTTGTGGAAGAAGACGCGCTGAGAGAAATAAGACAGAAAGAGGCGCTGAGAGGAATAAGCTTTGGATTTTCCTCAGAAGAACGCGCAGGCTTGATATTCAGTGGAGGATATCATTTACACTAAGTCTTTTTTATTAGCCTAATTGCATTAGCTTTTATTGTGTTACTGTGACATAACTTGTACATATTTTACTAGTTACTTTTTCCAAACCATGATTCCTGACTAAATGTATAATCAAGTGAAACATTATGAAGATTCATTCACTGCATATAATGTCTCACAATGCCAGGAAGTTTTTTATGTTCTATAAAATAGACAGCAATGATATAAAAGTAATGTGAGTTATAATGTTAATATACTGAATGTTTTATACTCGGTCATTGGCGTTCACGATCGTCTGATGTGTAAACGTATCAAGTAAGCTGTAAATAAGTGATGCATCGACAGACATATACGCGCGTCCTTTCTTATCAGTGATGAAATTTATTTATCAGCTATGCATCTTCTGGTAATTGCTAACAACTGTTTAAATTTTCATTCAGGACTGTGGCTGCATCACTGGCATAATTGCACAAGAAAGGCACACGTGTCGTTCAGTTTTGAGTTCACTGGAAAATCATACTGAGTAAGTGCACAGTATAGTAATTGTACTTTTATTATGCCTAGACTATATGGTAACATTATTTGTGGTTGATAGTGTTAAAATGTAGTTTCTTTGTTATTAACATTCTGTTTTCTCATGAAGTATGCATACTATACTAAGGTACTGTGGGGAAAAAATGCTAACAATTGTTTATAAAATTATTTTAGGACCGAATACACCACTCTTGCCTTCACCTGCATCTCTCACAGTAAGGGGGCGCTCGTTCAGTTTTCAACTCCATTCAGAATCTTAGAGTAAGTGTGCATTCACTATTTTACAGACGTTACTTTCATTTGATTTATTTGCTGTATGGTCAACTATTTTTGCTATCTGGTAATTGTGTTCTTTGTATCGATAAATTAGTACTAGTATCAGTGAACATCATAATAATGTTAATAATGTAGTTTGTGTAAACAGCATGCTTGCTTTTTTATTTCAGATGTGAGAATAACAGTGTAAAAGAACCTGTTGCAAACTACTCTCTCTCTCTAATTGGATCATTGATGTTGGATCGACTTTTGCAGGGAGGAAATGTAAGTAGACTGATGCAATTATCTCTTTAACACTTGGTGTGTGGGTATGAGTGTGTGTGTGCGTGTGTGTATCTGAAGACTCGTATGTTTTTCATAGCTGCTGACTGAGACACATTGTTGCCCGAGGGGCAACTTTTCTCTAAAAATAAACAGGTAAATAATAACAGATTAAAAAAAGGAGAAAAAAGTGCACTTAGAGGTACTGAGTCATCGCTGCATAACTGTCACTCAAAGCTACAGTCAGTGTGTCAGCAGCCATAGAGAAACTGCCATCAGTCTGCACTCTGGCCTGCATCTTTCAGCTTTGCACATGCCTTGATGTTTCATCTGTTACTTTAAGGAACCACAGTAATCTAATTCATTTGTCATAGAACAAAAATGCACAATTGTACTGTTTTTACTGTATTTTTGATCAAATAAATGCAACCTTTTAATTATCCCAAACATTTGACTGGTAACATTTATAAAAATTAATTTGTATATAAAGTATATAAAGATGAATACGTATCTTTATATATAAAGATTAATTTAGATGTGAGGATGCAATAACACACAAAGAGAGAGAAAGAGAAAGAGAAAGAGAGAGAAATGGTTTACACAATGACTTCACTCTGCAGGAATTTGCATATGATTTGCATGTGATATGAATATGACCCTCCACACACACATACTGTCAACTGCTGTATGCATACACAAACATGTTTTGTCATCTACACAGCCAACAAAATCTCTAACTGAATCATCATCGCCAACATCTGCATTGAGTTTGTGCATAACCTAGATCCATTCATAATGCAGTCCACACTACAATCGCTTCAGAAAGACAAACACGCAATAGCTTGATCTCATCTTGTCTCTGATGTATACATTCACAAAAGCAGTCAGTGAGGACAGCCACGTCAAATCTGTCAACTCTCAGTCTCTGGGGATGTTCTGCAAGTGTGTGTGTGTGTGTGATCAGATCATGATCCTCCGGCACTGAATCTCGTCAATGCCTGTTAATCAATCTGCCAAAAGATGCCTCACATACAGCGGACTAAAAAAAAAAAAAGACCACAATGAAATAATGATTTCACCCTTTAAATAAGCTGAATTTTTAAGAACAAAAATAAATAAATAAATAAATAAATAAAAAGGGTTTTAAAAAAATTATACATATTTAAGATTCTCCACTATTTTTAGGTCTCTGATCAAATATGCAGATTTTTCGGTGTCCATCTAAACACCCTTGAGAACGTTTCAAACAGCATCTAATACAAATCATGCTGAATGACATGATTTCACACAAACTAGTTCATGCAGCTCTAATGTTGTTGTTGTTGTTATTCAAACCAAGTACATAATTAGACATTCTGAAATTCATGTTCATTTTTAAATTCAACAATTTTCACTCAAAATGCAATGCTCTATTTTATTGAACAATAAAAATGCAATATAGAAGCATTTTCACTAGTAGTCTTAAACTTCTGGACCCCACTGTAAAATAAATGATCTGTCGCTGTCCATTGTGCTGATTGAAAATATATACAGATTTACATATAATGCAGTGTTGGGAGTTATTGGGGATTTGGGGCAACGATGTAACCAAAAAGAAAAAATGCCCCCTAAATTCAAGATAACGGGGCAAAAAATGCCCCTGCAGAATTAAGCTAGATCTATTACATCTGTCCTGATTAAAGTGAAATGTGAAATGAATGAAAAGAGTCGAATGCGGCATTACGTTTACAGTAGCTTTTTATGCACGGGTTGCCGCTTTGAGCATAAGTGTTTTGATTTGTCATTGTGGAGAACACGTTTTTGAGTCTGTGCACTCACTGAGTTCTGAATCTGCATTTGCAAATTCTCTCATCATCACAAACAACAAAGTGCAGAAAATAGTAAAGAGTATTTCAGAGTGTAGACAGCTTCAGTGATTATAATTTTTGCCTAAATGCAACCTTTGAAAAGGTAAAAAAATTTCTTGGAAATCAATTCAAGTGAGCTAATATTGCCCCTTAATAGAAATGTTAATTTCTGACCCTGCATACATGGAATATGTGTATATCATTATCTCATATGTTTTTTGTCTGCATTATACGTTCTACATTTAAACCTAATCTAATAATTCAATTATTTAATTAATTTGCTTGGCTAGAATTCCCATGAATACAAACACAAACACGAATAGCATCAAAGTTAATTTAGAGCAAGCATTTGTGAGAAAAAAAAACCTTCCAGGGACTGTGAAATACAATTTTATTTTCTCATCCTCTATCTGTCCACCATTCAAGATCTGAATGAATAATTAGCTAAACCTGACAATGAGAGCATTTACCAGCCATAAATATATATATTTACTTTTCATGAAACAATATTATTTTCTTAAAAATATGTACAATAATCTTGATAACAAATTCTCTTTAAAAAAAACAAAAAAGAAAATGGTAATCCACATGCCCTCATTAAACAGATTGGATAACGCACAAATTGATGCCAACTGTTGATGATTTAATTTCTCCTAATGTCTGGAAATTTAATTTCACTCTTTAGCAGCTCATTTGATAAGTGATGTTTGGAGTTGGCGTCCAGGGGATTATGGGCTATTAATTATCCATGTCAGCAGTGTCAGAGACTGATCTGCAGAAGGGAAATGTCATCTGGCGGGAGTGAGTGTGTGTGTGTGTGTGTGTGTATGCTGAGCAGAAGACAAATATGCCTGCCACATAACAGCAAACAAGCAGCAGATTACATTCATGTGCCAGATTTTCTTGAAAACGTAGAAACGGATGTTACAGCTTTAAAGTACAAAAAAAAACATCTTATACTCAATCATTTTCCCCAGTAATTTCCAGCTCCTCTCTTTTATCAGGCTCATTATAAAATAAACAGTTCAGCAGTGAAGCAGTTCCCTAAACATAGATAAGTAGAAGTCTGACTCATTTTAGTTAAAAAAAAACAGATCACTCAAAAGTGTTCCTGGAAGTCCCTGAGCAGCACTTTGTGTTCTTTTTGTAGTGAAATAAATATCTGGCTATAAATATAAATCCCACAGGCTGATATTGAAGGAGGGATATCAAGAGACTTGGGGATGGACTCTTTTGAGCCAGTAACAGACCAGAACAACCTAGCAACCATATATCAACATGCTAAAACCACTCAGAATACCTAGAACTAGAACATTCTAGCCAAATTAAATCACAACAGCCAAGTAACTGTAAACCCTAACTTCATGGTGACAAGTTTAAAGGCCTGACCACACCAAGATGAATATTGTTATGTAAAACTACGACTGTCAGAAAATCTAATCACATTTTCTTTTAGTCTGTCAGTCCGTACATTTGTGTTGGTGTGAACTGGCCTTTAAACAGGTATAATTTATTATTATTAGTAGTAGTAGTAGTAGTATTAACACTACAAAACAGGCTTTGCATAAAGATTTGAGCCACATTTTCCAAAGATTAACAATTTTGTCACCTGATAAAGTTTGGGTTCCTTGCTACTGTTGCCTTTGGATTGTTTAGTTGGGGTTTAAAAGACACTTAATATTCAGTAATATTATCAGTTTGACTGCACTGACACCTTCAGATGAGAACAAAACTTGAACTGAATTGGATGGATGACATGGCACTATTCTACTGTAGGGCTGCTTTGTAGCTGAATCAATTTTGTTTTGTAATTGATTAATTTTGCAACACCAACAAGGCTATTGAACTGAACAGAATCAACTTTGAACTGACTTGAGCTCAGTAACAACATATGCCTTCTGTAGAGCAGTTTATAGCTGAATTGAACTCCATGAATTACACAGTTATTGAACTGAACTGAATCAACACTGAGGCATTTAATGACAGTATTGTCTTTTTAGAGCTGTTTTACAGCAGAATTTCAATGTGTCTCATATTTTAAAGGGGTCATATGATGCAATTTCAAGTTTTCCTTTCTCTTTGGAGTGTTACAAGCTGGTCGTGAATAGATAAGATCCCTAAAGTTGCAAAGACTAAAGTCTCAAAACCCAAAGAGATATTCTTTATAAAAGTTAAGACTCGTCCATGCCCTCCTAAAATGCCTCGTTTAAACACACCCCCACATGTCTACGTTACGATGTGGGAAGATTTGCATAACGCCTCCCAGATGTTCATGCAAAGAAAGAAGGTGTAACTTTGATTCTCGCTGTAGTATTGTTGCCACTGCCGCCATGTTGTGGAGACGCTGTGCATTTCGTTGTGAAAGCGAAGCTACTTTGTTTGGTCTTCCAAAAGAGGACACGACTAGAAATCAGTGGTTAAGTTGTATTTACAACATCCCAGATGTTCATGCAAAGAAAGAAGGTGTAACTTTGATTCTCGCTGTAGTATTGTTGCCACTGCCGCCATGTTGTGGAGACGCTGTGCATTTCGTTGTGAAAGCGAAGCTACTTTGTTTGGTCTTCCAAAAGAGGACACGACTAGAAATCAGTGGTCAAGTTGTATTTACAACACTGTTCCAGAAAAGTTCAACCCAAATATTCAGATGTGAGCAACGCATTTTATGGAGGACGAGGACTGTTTCCTGGGAGGGTAGACTAAATTGCCGGTGTTCTGACAAATAATGCTGACTCACAGCCTGTAAGTATGCCTTCATATATAAAGGATTTGCCACTAACGATTCAAACGCGAGTTTTGAGCAGTGTAGAGTAGCACCTGTTGTTTGTCATTTCTCCGATCACAAATACAGACATGGTTTTATGTTTACGCGGCGCGATGCAACGCAACGTGTAAAAAGACCATATAAGTCATTATAATCAGTAATTATGTGCCCACTGGATGCAACAAATGCCTCGTTTATAATGGGTTTTATTGGTTTTGTCTCGTCGCGCCGAGACACGGCATCATATGGTAAGGGGCGTAACATTTCCGTCACACGCTTGAGGTATCACAACGCACTGGATAGCTGGCAAATCAGAGCACACCTCGCTTTTCAGAACGATGAGCTTTGTAAAAATTTACACGTTTCAGAAAGGCGGGGCATAGAGGAGAAACAATAATGTACAGTATGTGGAAAAGAATGTGGTTTTTTTTACCTTAAACCGCATAAACACATTTCATTACACCAAATACACAAAATAATGTTCTTTTTTTAGCAACGTCATATGACCCCTTTAAGAAGTTTGCATCATTGTTTTTGTTATTTTCTTGTCTATTACTGAGAAGCTGTTTTGAACGAATCTGTATTGAATAAAGCGCTGTGTAAATAAAGATAACTTGACTTTTAGCATGACATGGCATCTTAAACTTGGAATCTCAACATTCAAAGAAGTCCATCTAGTGCATGCTTAAATAGATAAACGATTACAAAGCAGCACAGATGAACACAAGAATGCATCTTGAAAAACAGCCTTTTACTCTATGAGTTGAGTTATAAATGGTCACACAACTGTGTTATAGTCCAGAGTGACTTCATTTTCAGACTTCATTTCATCGTATATTTGCAGTCGATGGGTCTGTTGACTGCCTGGTGTGTGCAGAAGGCAGAGGCACTGACCTCCTGTGATGTGTGTAGTGCAGGGTGGTCAACGGCTGCTCTGAAAAACACACTGTGATATAGCCTTTACACATGGACCTCCTGGCATTTCTGGAGCTGGAGCCAACACACACACACACGCACGACATGCACACACTTACTTGCACATCCGCTAGTTAAGACAGAAAGATACAGTGTAAACACATATGCATGTGTAAATACAAACAAACAAAAATATGCTCACATACACAGATAAAGCTGTGACATTCATCCCGCGACACATGCAAAGTGTGAACATGCATGCGCACGCACACACATAACACAGCCATCTGTCAGACACAAGTCTCCCCTGTGCTCTGGCTGTCGTAGATATAACGCAGTCTGCTGATTGGCTAAATCTGTTACCACCTTATTATAAGACACAGAAACCCATGATGAAACGCGCAATAAATAACTTCCTTTTTCATAGGAAGTGGAGAAACAAAACACTTGAGGAGGAGAGGAGAGATTCAGGGAGAAAGACATGACAGACATTCACATTAAACTTTCAAACCTCTATAAACCTTTTTCACCTGAGTGCCATTTCAATCTCTCTCTATTTCTCTGCATCGTCTCCTTCCATCTGTTTCACGCGCTTCTAATCATTCATCTTCATCCAGCTTCCCAATCATTTTCTAGTTTGTGCCGTTTCCCCCAGAGTGCTGTTCAATAAGGCTCTGAAATTTGACCTCTTACATCACATTGGCACACAGGCACTCATAGACACGGACTGATGGGTCCCTAATGCCGTTTTTGAATTAACACATTATTGCTTTGTTGTAATAGCGCCAGAGGAAGTCAGAGAGAGCGGGACGTTCAAGAGTCAGAGGTCAGTGCCGGCAGGTGCAGTAAAAGACAAAAATCTACCAACGCAATAATCAGAGTTGGGCAGCAACTAGTTACATGTAACAGAAATACATAATTTAAATACAAAATAAATGTTACTTAAATCTGTCAGTTACTTATGAAAATGCAGTGGTGTAATGTAACAAAGTAATAATACTTCGTTACAGTACTTAAGTATATTTTGGGAGTCTCTGTACTTTACTTGAGTTTTTATATTTCAGCCAATTTTTACTTTTACTCCACTACATTTCCTAATTAAAATGTATACTTTTACTCCGATACATTTCCCCTAAGCATATTCGTTACTTACTACAACATAGTCAGAAGTCAGAAGAACATAGACAGCAGGAAAGCAGGTTTGACACAACCACAGATGATTCATTTTCCACTCAAGTCAAGTCTGGGTCTGTGATATATACAGTATATCTTCTGCGATGGTATGGTAAGTGTTGTTGTAATGATGTGCGATCTGACATTATCAAATAGGCTATATCACCAAATCACACACAGAGTGCACGCACATGAATTAGTCTATTAAAACTCAAAATTCCAGGCATTCTCAATTGTAGACGGCAATTGATATCCGTTTTTCTGCAGATATCAGCATGAACACTGCTTATTTTTGCTCAATTTTGCCAATGTAAATATTTCCAAATAAAGATCACAGCACTGTTTTGCATCTCTGAGCAATGGACGGTGTTTACTTATTGAATGAAACAGTTTTTTGAACAAATCGGTTGAATAAATGATTCAGTGATTCACTCAATAACACAGTCAAATGTTTTGTTTCTGAATGATGCATGCATTTACTTGTACTTTTACTTTCAATACTCAAGTACATTTAAGATTAAAAAAATACTTTTCGCACTTTAGAACAATAAATATCACATACTTTTACTGAAGTAATATTCTAAACGGTGACTTCAACTTCTACCAAAGTAATTTTCTGGTAAGATATCTGTACTTTTACTTGAGTATGGCTTTCAGGTACTTTATACACCACTGTGAAAATGTTAATTATTACAAAGGGGGTTACATCTGAATATTTTCACACACAGAGATATGATTGATTTCTTTCCCAAACAGCATTGACTGCTTTAAAATATGAGTCACCAATGCTTCAGGAGTTTACGACACAGAATAGGACACATGCGGATTCGATAACTGTTTTATTTCCTATTTGGTTATAAGTATATGCTTTATTTACTTTTACTTTAAGTCATTTAGCAGACGCTTTTATCCAAAGCGACTTACAAATAATAAAAAGTAATTAAAACTAAAAGCTAAAACTCTATAAATACTATATATATATATAACTAAAACATTTAAATGAAAACAAAAAAATAAAGCTAAAAACAATTCAAACACACAAATAAGAAAAAGTAAATCAAACTAAAAGCTAAAAGCTTTTAACAAAATAAAAGAAATTAAATAAAAATGACAAAAGCATACAACAACATTTAAAAACTAAAACATTTAAATGAAAACAAAAAAATAAAGCTAAAAACAATTCAAAAATATTAAAAGAACAAAAGGTATGAGTATAATAATATTTAAGATTAAAAATATTAAAGATAATATTTATTTAAGATTAAAAAAAAATTTCCCAAGGCATTTTAGATACCAGTGTTTCCTGCCGTAGCTACACAAGGATTTGATTTCAAAAACAGTGTCATAACTATTAAACTATATTCAATTCAAGTTTATTTGTATAGCGCTTTTCATGATACAAACAGTTGCAAAGCAACTTTACAGCAAATTAAGTTTCTACAATATTTAGTGGTAGCTTATCAGTGGTGACTGTCAGTTAATGTACATATGGCAGAAATGTACGGAAAAATCAATTAAAGACGTAATCAAACAGACGATGAACACTATTAACAGCAATTATTATATGTTGCAATCAAACTTATAGCAAAATGTGGTAGTTCTGTATGTTGTTTCAGGGTTGGCATCATCTGAGGTCCTCTGAGGGGTTGCATCATCTCTTCTCAGGTGTTCTGGATCCAGACTGAATCTTACGATTTTAAATCTGTATTTAACCTCAGAGATCTCAAAGTAAAAAGAGGTGCTAAAGTCAGATTTT
>NW_015505820.1:1112923-1121214 GCF_001515645.1 Sinocyclocheilus grahami
CACACACACACACATATATATATATATATATATATATATATATATATATATATACAGTATATATATATATATAAACAAAAATCCAATACCAATGTTAGACTACCCAATTATTGCAAAAAAAAAAAAACATAATTATTGAACATTGCTAGATGTTATATATGCTACCACACCAGTATATCCATAACGGCAATCAGTGATCACCATATACAAAAAAAAAAGTGTTAGTAAATCTGTAAAGAAATCTCTCCAATCTCCAGTGTCCAATTTTTTCATACAAATGTTTAAAACAGTCTATACATTAATATGTACAGCTGCCTTGTAATGGGACCATATTTGGGCAAACTTGGCATCAAAATTTTGAAATCCTCAAAAGACCTGCGTAGATGTAACGCCTTTTGTAATACAAGTAATTATAATACTTTTCAAATCAAATCACCTTTATTAGTAGGTGAAACTATATACCAAATATTAAGCAATTAATCAAACAAAAGCAATTATCATGCTGAAAAAACCTGTTTGTGGTTGTGTTGATTCAATTTCTCAGAAGAATACACAACAAAACACACGTGACAAAACACATGACATGCTGTAAACGAGGATGTAGAAATGGTGCTGCATTTCATGGCCCCTTTAACAGAGCACTTACAAAATGGCAATACTATGATTTTTATGAAAATGTACTATGAGAACAGCACACTTCTTTGATGTACATTGGAGCACTATGTACACAATATTTACAGTATTTACAGACTGATACCATCACTGTACTATGTTACCACCACACTATATTTTTTTGGAAGGGTCACTCATTATAAGTGCAAAAGAACCAATTCATATAGATGCCATTCTTTTTCTTTCTCTTGTAATGCTTGAATTAGTTGGTTTCATGGGGATGCTGGGACTACTCATGCTAGAACAGTCCATTTAAATGTCAGTATGCTTACAGTTTGCTTGCATCTATGTGTGTGCATGCATGCACATTTATGTGTTCTGCAGGCTGTGAAATTAAATTTGTCAGACTCTTACGACCCCAGCATGTCGGAGAGCCACAAGTACATAGTGAGCACTTCTCATCCACCCTTCCTTAACATTTTTATTGCATGCTATTCCATCCACATAATACGGTGGCCGAGAGAGCTCAACGCGCTGCAACTTAAGAAAACACATGCAAATTGAAAAAACACCAGCAAATTAAGAAAACATCTTCATCAGTTTGACAAAATGTTTCTTAAGTGCAGTCTATAACTGTCACTCTCTCTCACTTTATTCTGACTGTGGCATGAGTAACAGAAATGTTGAACATTTATATTCATTGTTTATGTCAGAGGGAAGGATAGACCTTTTAAATTAAAATATTTATAAGCGGTTCTAAACACCGCTTGTCCTGCTATCCACCGCTGGAGAATGAATGGCGGCATTAGAACTTTATCTGTGTGGGATTGTAAATCAAACTGGTTCTGAATGCCTGTAGCCACAAAAACACAAAACCCTCCAGATGTTAGATGATATAACATACTATAGTTACACATTCAAGTCTTAATAGTTCATCCAAAATTCAGTTTTTAGCTAATAACCTTTATGTCTTCCCAGACCTGTATGATTTTCTTTTGTGGAACACAAAAAGAGAGGATTTAACAATGTCCATGCTGCTCTTTTCTATATAATGAAAGTGGATGGGGACTATAAAGTATAGGAATTCACCAAAATTTAAATTCTGTCTGGCACTTATAAGCCAATAATTATTTTTATATCCAAAATTAAAATGATGTATTATTTTGTTTAAATAAAATAAACACTAAAATCTGAAATCAATCATTTTAAATGCTAGAATTTAGTCATCACAACATGATATTCATGGATATTCATTTTGACATTTGCTAAAGACTACAGTTAACAGTGTTATTAAATGTTTAGTGTTTTTATTTTAAATAGATGAAAGCAAAAGTAATCAACATGTAAAAATAGGAGAAATGAGCATGAACAATTAAATATTCAATATCATCTGATACATATTAAATATTAACCCAAAAAAGTCATACAAAAGAAAACTAAAACAGACTGAAGTATTTGTTTTGTGAAAAACTATAAATAACTATACATGTACCAATTTATACACTATATAAATAACTCTGCTTAACAGAAAAAAAATCATACAAGTTTCTTAATACATGAGAGAGAATAAATGACAGCATTTTCATTTTTGGGTAAGCTATCCATTTAAGCCTGCTCTCTGCTTACTGTCTTATGCTGACTTTCTTTCTTTGTCTCTTTCTTTCTTCACTGTCCCTCTTTCACTCTCTTTTTCTCTGACCAACAGGCCAAGTCTATCAGTAACAAGGTAAGATGTCAATTTTGTTTCTTCTCAAGGGAATTTTGAGAGAAATAGAGGATAGAGAAAGGGATGGAAAGGTAGAGCAGGGGGAGACAGGGTCCTTATAAACATCACAGCATGAGGTAAACCAGTATCAGGTACAAAGTATCTATGTTTTTCACAGCTGAGTAACTACACTAAAACACAAGCCATGTTACTTTTATCCATCTAGATAACCTCTGGTTACAACATATTATTAAACACACATGTAAACACACACATATTGCCAGAGTTTGCCAGGTCAAGCATGAGTAATACTGGTGATATTTGAGAAGTTTTTACATAGGGTTCCACTGTAATTCAGAGAATACTGTGCCATTCAGCACAACTTACAGGCCATACATTTATCAGCATATGAGTTTCCTGAGACTGAAACTGCCATATGCTGCCAGTCAAGCTATATGAACTCAATTAACAACCCAAGCATTTTTGTATACACATATCATGTATTTGATCTGTCCTGATCAGCTTGTAATTATTTACAGTGCATGTATGCATATAAATGATGTGTGTGTGTGTGTGTGTGTTAAGCTGGGACAGATCTGTCACACACACACACACACACACACACACACTGCCACTTCCCCTCCTCTTACAGCTTGTCTAGTGCAGATTATCCTTGCTAACGACCGCTTACACAAATCTCTGTGCTTTAGACAGTGTGTGTGTGTGTGTGTGTGTGTGTGTGTGCGTGTGCGCGCGTGTGTGTTGAGGGGGTGGAAATGAGTGCTCCAAAAATATCATAACACAAAACAAAGGATGTCATCAAAATGTGATGACACAGACCTCATCAAGCCAAACTGAGGAGTAAAGTGGCATTAACTGATAGCATCTCTTTCCCACACAGCTGAAAGTCATTTCCACAATGCAAGGGTGTTCGCGGTTGCCAGGGCATTGTTATATGGTTGCTAAGGTGTTCTTACTGCTTATGTGGTTGTTAGGGTGTTGTGAATGATTGCTAGGCTATTGCTGGGTAGTACACATTGGAACACTTCAAAAGAGACTACCTCCATATTCTGTCTTATTCTGTCTTATTGAGAATTAATTCAAAATTATAAACGAATCTATGTTCTGCACTAAATGGCACTATTTTCCAGCTGTCTTTTTACATGTTTTCATCACATGAGAAAATTGCAGAAAAAAAGCCCCACAGTCTGTCGTAGCTTGCAAAATCTTACAAGAACGTTTGGGTCAAGGACATTCCTAAGGGAAGTCCTAAACTGTTTTGGTAACAATGTCTTTTCAAGTTAAAATAGAGTGTGGGGATTTTTTCTAAAGGTTTCTTAAAGATTTTTCCAAGGCCTGTAGAAAGTCCTTGAAATGTTTTTGTAATTAGAGGGGCCGTGAAAATCTTAAGAAACCAAACTATTAGATTTATTAGAAAATAAGTTACAAAATAAGAAGAAAACTGCAGTTAAGAAGAACTTTATTTTTAAAGTTTTATTATTGCTGACTGAGTGCTACAAACGTCCTGTACATTTCACATGTTCGAGATGTGTTCTTTAAAAATATTTAATAACATTTTCTCATATAAAAATTCTTAAAAACAGGACAATGCAATAGAGTTGAACCAGAGTTGCATCAGATTTAAAGTATATTGCATTTGAACTCACACATAATTTTGAACTTTTTGAAATTTTGCTTCACACATAACACAACCTGTTGTCATGCGCCTATCTATGAGTTCTCGCAGGGCTACAGAAGTATGAGTCAGGGAAGAGCACCTCCACTTCATCAATTATTCAATGTTCCTTTTTCATAAATCTCACATAAACTGTACTTTCCCACTTACATAGAAAAATGCCTTAAGAGATTGTGGGAATTAGCATGACATCAACCCACAAAGCTACATCAACAGAGCGGAAACACTTTTTAAAGATGCAAATTGCAAATGAACATCAATGTGCAACTTGACAATACTCTCTCTCACACACACACAAACTCTCTCTCCTTCCTCTCTCATACACACACAAGAGCTGAGCTGAGGCACATGTTCGAGATGTGTTCTTTAAAAATATTTAATAACATTTTCTCATATAAAAATTCTTAAAAACAGGACAATGCAATAGAGTTGAACCAGAGTTGCATCAGATTTAAAGTATATTGCATTTGAACGCACACATAATTTGGAACTTTTTGAAATTTTGCTTCACACATAACACAACCTGTTGTCATGCGCCTCTCTATGAGTTCTCGCAGGGCTACAGAAGTATGAGTCAGGGAAGAGCACCTCCACTTCATCAATTATTCAATGTTCCTTTTTCATAAATCTCACATAAACTGTACTTTCCCACTTACATAGAAAAATGCCTTAAGAGATTGTGGGAATTAGCATGACATCAACCCACAAAGCTACATCAACAGAGCGGAAACACTTTTTAAAGATGCAAATTGCAAATGAACATCAATGTGCAACTTGACAATACTCTCTCTCACACACACACAAACTCTCTCTCCTTCCTCTCTCATACACACACAAGAGCTGAGCTGAGGCGAGCAGACACTGCTGACTGTTCAGCTGGACTGAAATATCTTTTCAGCTCATCAGCATCTGTATGTCATCTTTAATATGCTGTCACTTTCTTCTTTCCTCTGATTGAATAATACTGCCTATACTTTTTGTATGGGAGACGACCAGTTCCTGCACATTTTGATTGGCTGCCTGAGGTAACTGGTTTGTCTCATTTCATGCCAAATAGTACCACATATAGTGACAGTGCTGCTTTGGTTACGGCTACGTTAAGGCTATTTTAAAAAGTACGTTATATGGTACAGCAGTTATGAAATCCTTGACACCCCAATTTTCAACAATTTCAGATCTTTCATTAGGCATTTGCATTTCTGTGGATGTATAGATGAGAACTGGTACTATATGCAAACTCATACATTTACATTAACTCATTTGACAGACAGTAAGTAATAATATTGATATTCATTCAGTAAAGATTCATCAAGACTGACTCTAACTAATGAGTCTGTGAGTCTTTTTGAACAATTAAAAATAACTAAAAGTATTTTATTAATGAATTGGACAACACTGATTGCGCTTTATATCTTCGACTCACTAAAATCAACCTAAAACCAGTAACCTCATAAGAATCATCTGTTTGTGAAACAGACAACACTGGTCATGCTGTATGTTTGTTTTTGCATGCAGCCCACAAAGCCAACACAATATGTGTTTTCTTGCCATTATTTTGCAGCACATTGTCTTTTTTTCCCATGTCATCACATTTAATTTAGACAGCAAAATGACATTCATAATCTAAGTAAAACATGGTTTATTTTGCACACTGCTGCTGAAGATCTAACACATGCACAAATATAAAGATAGTTCACCCAAAAATGAATGACTTTCATTTTAATCTATTCCTTAAACAAAGCTTTGCATAGTATAACTTTAAAAATATTTATGCCACAAGTCGTATGGACTACTTTTATGGTACTTGACAACTCACAGTTCTTTTTAATATCATGGAAAAGACATGAGTGTGCATACATTTTTCCTATTAACTTTCTATGAACTATTCCTCCAGCTATGTAAGGAAAAGTTAGAGACAACACAAATCCACCGTTCTTCAGGAAGTCTCTGGGAAACAGACTGAATCTCACAGTCTAATACATTTCTTTCAAACAAAACCCTGAAACTAAATAATCATACCTTTGCAAACTCTCTCTCCCTCTCCCTCCCTCCCTCTATTTTTTAACTAGTAAACTTTATATTATTCTCGGTAATTGTTTTCTTTTTAAGGTCACTCTCTCACACTCTCTTGCTGTGTTTGATTGTATATGTGTTGCGGTATGATGACCGATCAGGGCTGTGAGGCTGACAATGCCAAGTCATGCCAGAGAATTTCAAAGTAGTCATGTGTCTCTGTAAAATCACATTCATTAGCGTCCAGTGAGTCCACTGAAGTGAACTGATGGCAGTGCATGTCCGACTTCTCCAAGTTATTGGAGACACACACACACACACACACACAAACATAATAAATATAACCATTGGCTTGCTTAAAGGATGTACTGTATGCTCAGTGATGCTGACAAATGAAGATGAATGAAGCACACACACAAACAAAAACATTACCAATATTCCTAATTATGACAATAAAGACAATTAATAGATTGTAAAAGTAAAAGATAATCACGTCATTGTCATAAACATAATTACCTTCACCTACCATTGCAAACATACGCTTCACTGCACTGACATTTAAATTCCCTACAAATATCCACCATGTACACGAACATGGGTCACTCACATCACCGCATGTGTACTATACCTGCCAGGCCACGTCTCTAACAAAAACAACTCTATGTTTGAGTTTAGCCAATTTCATTTTGTCAGTCACTTGGTTTCTATTTCTGTCTGCTGGGTAGCTCCGCCCACAGTGAGATCTCATTGGTCCAGAATTCAGCTCCATTTAGCTGCATATTAATGTTTTTAAAAAATTGTTAAGACACTAAAAGTGGTACTTGAGGCCCGCTCAGTGAAACCATTCGCTCAAATACCTAATCTTTAGACTAAGTCTGCAAAGTACATTACATGCTTTAAACTCAGTTTGCTTTTGTAAAACAAACATTTTGCAAAATTAAATTCTCTACACAGTTCTCTAGATTACACACACCATTCAAAACTAACAGCTCTTTTGTTTAATTTGGGAAACACTGCCATTTAAATGCCACACTCATTTACTGATGACCGATACCCGGTGATCATGTGTGAAAACACTTATGTGTTCACTTAGAAATCAAAATAGTGTTTTTAGAAAGAAATTATTTTTACCCCCTTGCATTTCTGTTTACATTGTATATATATCACACTGAATATGCATACAAGCCAAGTCAGAAAGTCAACTTTATTTCTAAAGTGCTTTATACAATATAGATTGTTTCACAGCAGCTTCCCAATAGTATCAATTTCAAATTCTGCTGTAAAGCAGCAATAGTGTCATTACACAGTCAATTCAGTATTGACTCAGTTCAGTTGCATAACTGAAAAATTTATCAGTTGTACATACCCGATTCCAAAAAAGTTGGGACACTGTACAAATTGTGAATAAAAACAGAATCCAATGATCATACATACAGTAAATACAGTGTGTATATGTGCATATTCATGTATGTGCGAGTGTTATGACAAACTCCTGTGCACTCCACTGCACTCTGAACAGCCAAAAGACATACAGTGTTTTATATTTTTCACATCTGTGCATAGTTTGGGCATGTATGTAGCTAATTATTTTATGTTTGTGTGAAAAGTTACTACCCAAAAATAAAATTTTTTAGAAGAGTTAAAATAGTTTTGAAGTTATAGCAAGATATGCGTTTTATATATGTGGATGTTTTGATATGTGTTTTGCATGTTTTGTGATTTTGTGTGTAGAGTTTTGAGAAATGGAGCTATAGTTTAAAAAACTGTGTAAGCATTTGTTTTTGTTTTTAACTGTAAATATCAAATATGTTCTTGTTGTGTTATTTCACTCAGCATTTCCACCTTTATTGAACATAAAATTCATGTAAACAATAGTGTAGTGGCACTACATAAAAATGCTATGCTAGTATGCTTGTATTTTATATGACTTTAAGGAGAGGAAAAATTGATTCAGTTCGATTTAGTTGCAAATGGTGATTCTTGAGGACAAAAGATTTTTAAATTATCATTAATATGAATATTTTTTTTTTAAATGACAGTAAAATGATTGACAACAAAAAAGTAACCATTTTTATGTACCACTGTGTTCAATAGTGACCATCCCTATTACCTTTACTAACTTCAGTAACACTTTAGATTAAGAAGCACATATTCACTATTAACTATGCTATTAAGAGTTTTCCCTCAGTGTGTGTTCATTCAAAGAAAGGTTTTCCTATAAATTAATTGGAAAAGAATCAATTTCTACTGTGCACTGTGTCTCTT
>NW_015505820.1:1126922-1127352 GCF_001515645.1 Sinocyclocheilus grahami
CGTTCACTTTCCTGTCAAATAAAAGTGCAAAAAGGGTGATTCTAATTCACATCGAGTTCTTGGCCTCAGCATTCAAAGCCTCACTTGTCCTTTATTCCACCTTTTCCAAATTCTCCTCCATCATTCTGAAATAAGAGACTGATGGCTGCTCAGATGGCCTCCCTTGGGCAGCAGAAGAGATCGCTGAAGGAAAAAAGTATCTGGGAATGCTGAGAGAGGCTCTCGGCTGCCAGTGTCATCATGGCTCCGGAGCTCAGCTGCAGGGCCCTACAGTACTGAAATGTATTTCTCAGCTGTGATAATGGGCTCTACACTTCTGATTTGATACTGTGCTGAAAAGGATGATTAGTGCACGAATTTACCACCCCATAGGCATGAAGTACACGCTTCTGATAAAGGGCTTGACATCTCATTTGAAGTGCACACTACA
>NW_015505820.1:1127362-1127950 GCF_001515645.1 Sinocyclocheilus grahami
ACAGTATAAAATCTCAAAGACAACATACACGATGACCTGAAGGGTGTGTGTGTTCATTCAAAGAAAGGTTTTCCTATGAATTAATTGGAAAAGAATCAATTTCTACTGTGCACTGTGTCTCTTCCTTAAGAAAAAGGCAGTGATTTTCCCTACTTACATTCCATTAGGTCGTAAATGTATCTGGTGTCAGGGTTGCCATGGTAACCGGGGGGGCCTGGTGTCGTTGCAGACATCCTGGCATCCAGTTTATTGGGTGAGGGGACTGTGACGATTTGTTAATCTAGTGAATAACTGATTTGTTAAATCAAATGAAAAATTGTGTTTGATTGGTCCAGACGCTACACACTAGTGAAAAGTTTCACTAATTAAATTTGGTTTTTTTTTTCTTTCAATTAGACAAAACTAACTGGGTCTCCCAAATTACATTTTTTGGTTCTTATAGGGTTCTGGGATCCCCCTGCCACCCCTTTAATGTGAACACTTCTATAATCACATACATACTGATTTTGTTCCTACTCTTTCTCCTTAATCATTTCCTGTCACCGTTCACTTTCCTGTCAAATAAAAGTGCAAAAAGGGTGATTCTAA
>NW_015505820.1:1129249-1129713 GCF_001515645.1 Sinocyclocheilus grahami
AACATAAGTGCTGTTGTGGCTGCTGTGTGTCACATGACGACCCCCTCCTCCAACTCGTGCCCCCTCAAATATAATGAGTGCATGACACCCCTGCAAACAGTTACATATATTCAATACTACACTGTAAAAAAACATGCTTTTTCAAAGTTTCAAATAAAGATTTCTGGAGTATGTTTTACTTTAAGAAATTACTATTTCAGTCTTTCTACTTCAATTCTTCATGTTTAATTCAATGTGGCCATTTCTTTGTAATTATTTGTTAAATGTATGTTTCAAACATGTTTCAAAGTCAATATTACACCAATTTTTTTGACATTAACACAAAGTTCCACAAATAAAATACAATATACGGTTTTCATAATAGATACTTCAAACACTACTTATGAATGTATAATATTTAATAACAAGTTTTCTGAAATAATTTTGAGTGTAGTTACTATAGATATTATTTACTACTCTCTTTT
>NW_015505820.1:1132730-1146820 GCF_001515645.1 Sinocyclocheilus grahami
AAATACAAATACAAACTTAGACTAAGGCCACGTTCACACATCAGCAGAATACGGTTGTCAGTCCTGTATTTTTATATTTTCTTTCATAAAAAAAGTAATTTACGCAAGACAGCGTGCAGGTGGCCATTCATGGAGTGCGTTTCAAATAAAGAACAAATGAAATATTTATGCACTTTTCAAAAACCTGACAGTGTGAACGTAGCCTAAATGTCTTAATAAAAATGCTAAATGGACTGAGTGAGGGTTATGTTTAGGGTTAAGACATTAAAAATATCATTGCCGGAAACATCAAAACGTCGAATGCATGGAAAGTCCGAACCATGATAATAAAACTAAATATTTTGTCATAAAAAGTATGCATGTTGTCTCGCTAATACATTGACTTGTTGAATAAAAATGTTCCCTTAGCTTATAAGGTCATTCATACCTTATAAAAAATGTAATACATTGTCTTATATATATATATACATATATAGTAGGCTAATGTAAACAGGTTTTTACCATAGTATTTTGATCTATTAATTTTCAATTAGTTACAAACGTTGTTTTACAGTGAGAGTTATTCTATAATGCGTCAATACAAAATGAAAGAGTTACAGAACACAAGCAGTTCCATGTTCTTTACGCGAACCTCTCCGCGGGGCTGCCAGTGTTACGCACTAGAACGCAACAATACATTACGTCATAATTGCCCTAGTCTGATACAGTTAATGTTGTAGAAACAGAACGATTTATTTATTATGACGTGTTTTGCCTGTGCACTCGCATTTAATGCGTGCGTAATAACTTCTTCCTTTCCACGTCCCTATCTTCAATCTCCAAAAGCGTAGACATATAAAACACTTTAAAGTCAATCTTTGTAATATAATAGGCAATAAGGTTCTCTCGTTCTACGTCTAAAATTCAGCGATGAGACTGAAACAGTCTCACAATCAACAGTTCACTGACGCTCCTTATGGTCACTTGAGTCCGGTCCAAATTCCCCGCAGCCGTACGTAGGATCGATTGCAGTGACATGTTGAGAATTAAACTGCTTCCCACCAGATAAAACAGTGAGAGATGAGACAATAACATATAGTGACACCACTGACATATGCTTTAATCTACGTACTGGAAATCATCCTTGCAGTAGCCTGCGTCCAAACCAGCGCGCGAGACGAGCAAAGCTCACATAGCTTCCAACTAGAAATGAAGAATGAAACTAAGCTGTCAATTATGTGCACGCTCCTTACCTCGAGAGTTGCAAGGCGCAGATAAACACAGTACTTTCGGGAAAAACAGCCTGTTAAAAACATTAAATCCGTAACAGTGCAGGTTGCGTGGATCTCAGCGGTGGACTCTTGACGGGGTCTCGCAGTGTGAACGGAATTAAAACCCGGGTTGAGGTGGATAGGTCCCCCTACTGCCGAGTCCTCTCACTACCGTGCGCGCTTCACCGTCTGCACACACAGTGCTGCTGCAGCATCAGCTGCGTTGAGAAAAGAGCCGGACGGCTATAAACTGCGGAGTGGATTACTGCTTCAAACCACAGCGGAGCTTCAGATAGCAATCACATATAGATACCTATATGTCACTACAGAGTTTAGTTCCATCCCTAACTCACCTGCCTGCAATTTTCAGGCAATCCTGGAGATTTGGGGGTAGATTTTTCAGGTGTGTTTATTGATTAGGGATGGAGCTCTGCTGCAGAACAGCGGCCTTCCAGGATCAGAGTTGCTTATCCCTGTATTGGATAGATGTATACAGATAGAATAATAGAACAACAGACTGACAGACAGGTAGTTAAATATGAAGATAGATTAACTGAACTGGAGGCCCATTTCAGGACGTGTATTCAGATAATGAATCAGTCTTAAAGGACATGATGTTGAAATGGTACTGCTACTTTAAATGATTAATTAATTACTTTAAAAGTAATTTTGTGTTGTCATGTGTTTCATTAGAACCTATATAATAATAATAATAATAATAATAATAATAATAATAATAATAATAATAATAATAAGCCCTATCTGGATTCCAACTATTATAGACATACTAACAGAAAATATTTTGATTATGATGAAATTATGAACATCTTCAATTCAAAACCCAGACGACTACGACTTGTTTAGAACAGTCATGCAAGGTTTATCTGGGTTATTTTTGTGCTAAAGGGTGCAAAGCAAATCAACCTCGAACGAAAGCAGGACCCTCAGTTGAAACTGCAAAAAAATAGCATATTGGCCAATGCTTTTTTTCTTCCTGGCAATTGCTCCAGTGCGTATTTGTGTTTGTTAAAGGTTTCTATTTTCATCGTATTTTTGCAGTGTTGAGCAATGTAGCCAATCACAGACATATCTATTGAGTTCATGAAAGCAATGACCAATCAGAGGTGTTTAGCCAAAATCCACTCACCGCTTTTTTTGTCCAGTGCCGAGTTCTGCACACTCGCAAATCCTCTCATTATACCAAACAACAAAGAGTAGACAGGGTGTAAATAAGAAATTCGGTTTGCAGTGCAGAGATTCATTGATTATAACGGAACTTCATGAGAAATGGAGCGCTCTTTGAACGCTTTCTAGGGCATAGGCTACATAATCCATTAATAATTTGAATAAAGGATTTATTTTTAGTGGTGCAAGGAGGACCAATGGCCACGTAGCCTACACTCTGTAAGCAAATAGCAATGGAGAGGACGAAAATATAATTTGTCAAAATATATGTGCGTTAAGCAATGTAAATGCTGACTAATACATTTCAACTTCAACTTTGTCACTCTTCCACATACACGGTATACAGAAGAACGAAATGTCGTTTCTGACGGACCAAGGTGCAAAGACACAGACAAAACAAATATACACACGTTCATGACAACAGGGATCAGACATAAGAGCACATTAAATATAACGAGCATTAAACATGACGAGCACAATAAATATAACAAGGCAGAAGTGTTAAATGAGGTAGAAATGTGAAAATTGTGGGAATGTAAGAAATGTTAGAGTTTAAAGAATAAAGTGCTTGCGCACAATTAAGGTGGCTCATAGCAGACATTATGTTAAATATGTACATTTGCACAGAGTGTCTTTGGTGCTCATTGGGTGCGTTGAGTGCGGATGTATGTAAACTGACCATTGTGCAGTTGTGCAAGAGTGTCTATAGTGCACAGCTAAGTGAAAGTGCAGATGTATGCAAATGTCCATTGGAGTGTTTTTTTCTTCTTCCTGTAGACATGGGGTAGGAAGGCAGTTTATGATGGGAGTAGGATGCTGGGTGGTATCAGCTTATTCAGGATTCTGATAGCCTGGGGGGGAAAGCTGTTGCAGAACCTTGCCGTGATCCTATGCCCCTATGATCCTCTCAGCTGTCCTCACTATGCGCTGGAGGGTCTTGCGTTCTGCTGTTTTGCCGTTTCCAAACCACACAGTGATGCAGCTGGCCAGGACGCTTGCCACAGTTCCTCTGTAGAAGGTGGTGAGGATGGGTGGTGGGAGGCTGGCTCTCTTCAGCTTCCGCAAGAAGTGAAGACGTTGTTGCACCTTCTTCACAGTGGAGTTGGTGTTATGGACCAGGTGAGGTCATCAGAGATGTGCACACCAAGAAACTTGGTGCTCCTGACTCTCTCTACAGCAGAGCCACTGATGAGCAGGGGAAGATGATCAGTTGAACTTCTCCGGAAATCCACAACGATCTCTTTCGTCTTGTCCACATTGAGAGACAGATTGTTGCTGTAGCACCAGCTCACCAGTTGTTCCACCTCCTCTCTGTATGGTGTTTTGTTATCATAAATATTTTTATCATAACATAAAAATATTTAAATTTTCGTATGAAATTATTAATAAAATGCTGTTATAAAGCCGTTGCTTACACATCTGCACTTCAGCGCAGCACCCTCAGAAGTAGTGAAATAGTTCTGTAACCGGGCGTGCACTTGCCAACTTATGCATTTTTACTGATCAGATAGCTATCCGATTTGTTAAAACTGTTCCATTTACATATAGCTACATAAATGTGTCTCCTCAAAACGAATATACAATCTTCAAATCGTGCGCTAGGCTATATGCAAATTAAACAGTTCTTGTCACCGAAAGCAATTACACTGCATTTTATTTATCATCAGCTAATGTTAAGATCAAGACAGCAATAGGATAAAGCGTCATCAGTGGTGAGAGAATTTAGTCTCACTCAGGGGCGCCGCTAAGGGGGGAAAAGTTAGGACGATTCTAAGGGCCCACGCATTTTTGGGGCCCCCAGAGATCTGTTATATTAGCAGTAACAGTAGTAGTAATGCAATATAAATTATAAATGTATCTTCCAAAGAGTTACAAATAAAACAAAATTCTGGAATTATTTCCCTGGGGCCTGTTCTTCGTACGTCGCTAACTTAGTTAGCTGGATTTGATTGTTGACGATTTGGCATGATCTTGGATTGTTTGGTTCTTCGAAGCTCATCCCAGAGTTGCTGTCATAGCAACAGGTCCATAGGCTTAAACCTGCTCGGGAGCAGGCTTATTTAATGTAAACAGGATTAGATTGCATCTTTTTAAGCAGAATTGATACTTAAAATCTGTCCGCTACCACCGCTAATTTATTACAAGGGTACCCTACTAATCCAGGGACAATAATTTAAAATAATGATAATTAAAAAATGTATTTAAAGATAATATAATAATGTTGTGTAGTCTTTAATACTATAGACACAGCCAGTTTTGCTCACTGAAAGATTTATTCGTCATAAAATTATTACTTCATAATTGTATTCGAGTCTTACACGCATGCTATATAGATAATATAGAGTCGTGCATTAATTTGAGTGGTGAAAGATATTATGGGAGTGGCTTGATGGAGCGCAGGAGATGCAGATAACATTATCTTTACCCTTAAGAAACTTTAATTAATGCTGTCACATAACAAATCTGTTCAAATGTCAAATTAAATGAATTGCTAATTACTACATTGAAATAAAAATGTGAAGCCTGTACAAATATTAGAAATCGTGAATATAAATAACTGGGAATCATGTAAAAAAAAAAAAAAAACAGTGCACATTTCATTTATCTATTATAACATTTAGTTTTGTTCACTTGGTTGTTTCCTTATAAAAGTCCAAAAATTTGTCAAGTTTTTCGTCAGGCGTCTTTAATTATATGATGTCATTACGTTGCTGTCTTGCCGCCAGCCAATCGCTGCATTGCTGAGCGTGGTTTCGAGTATCGATACATAGCCCCTTTTAAACCAACCCATGAGCGCACAATTATCTCAGATAACTCAGTCCAGCCATACTAATCGTCAACAACAGGTGTGTTCAAAGAACCAAATTTGCCAGATCCTGATTAGCGAGATGATATCATCTTGGATGTGTCATTTGATCTCGGATGTAATAAGCGATGTACGAAGAATGGGCCCCTTGATGTCATTACGTTGCTGTCTTGCCGCCAGCCAATCACTACATTGCTGATCATGGTTTTGTGTATCGATACATAGCCCCTTTTAAACCAACCCATGAACGTGCAATTATCTCAGATAACTCAATCCAGCCATACTAATCATCAACAACAGGTGCATTCGAAGAACTGAATTAGCCAGATCCTGATTAGCGCGATTAGCGCGGGCCCCTGGTCACACTGAGCCAATATTTATTCTGATGACTTTTGTGTGACTGATCACGCTGTAGCTAGTATGACTAATGAGTAGCCTAACAAAATGCTTTCTCTGTCCAGATTTAATAACTCGCACTTCAAATCAACATTTAAATGTCAACTTTTACTAAATGTAGTCTTTAATGTCTGAAAATATATCAATGAATAACCTGTACACGAGTGTCACAATTTGAGTTGAATTACTGAAATAAATGAACTTTTCCATGACATTCTAATTTATTGAGATGCACCTGTAATGTGCTTTATGTCTTAAGTTCTCACTCTGCAGCAAACGGTTTATATGTATTTATATAGAGAGCTATACAGTCATCTAGAGGTTACACCCTGATATTGCAGAAGATAAATGGTGTATAATTTAGAGGTTAATATTTAGAAATATCCCCTTAAAATAATACAAATATTAAAGAAAAAAATATTGAGCTAAAATCACAAAAGCACAAATACATATTCATTCTTATATAACACTGTCTTCATTCATTTGTATGTTCATCTATAAGTGTTTGGGTTGTTTAATATTAGGATTTTGTTTAAAATCCCCCACCGCAGCCCCGCCCTACAACATCAAGCCCCACCCCCAGATAAAATATATTCCCGTGGCTTTGGGTAGGTCTCTGACTAAATACTGATACCTGGGGCAAGTTCTGACTGTAACATCGAGCGTATTTTGCAGTATTAAACACGTTTTTATACCGATTTCATCAGGCTCTGAAAATTCTTCAAAAAGAAAAAAAGAATGGCCTTCACAGCTTCCATAGTTGCAACTCTCGCGTCGTCAGAACAGGGTGTTCAACGCACCACCGTTTCCGTTTAAAAAAACATTTTGCACAGTTTTGTCGGGGCTGAACGCAGCCCTAGTCAAAAGCAATAGCAAAAGTAATAGGTAATTGTTGTATGTGCACATTGAGATTTGTCCAGCAGGGAGAGGTCAGGCATTGTGTATGGGTTGGTGCACTATTTAAAGGCCGTGAAGAAGCGCATTGTGTGCGCACTATTGCCATGCTGGTGTGTATGTCTAAACACTGCGATGGGTCCTCAATAAAGTGACCATCGAGAACTTTTGGCTCCTCTGTTTCCTTTTTTCAGTATCTCAAGATACTAAAGTCATTATTATTAAATTGCAGACAACGATGTTGGATAACTAAGTTGGCTTGTGTGTTTGGTGCGGTAGGGGGCCCAACCTCATTTTCTTTCATAGGACCCAAAATTGCTAGCGGCGCCTCTGGTCTCACTACATTTGATTAGTGTTTTAAGCCCCTTGATGCGACACCGAACTTTCAGTTTGAGGCAGTTTGCTTGCTGTAGAGAGACATTCATCTATGGCAGGTCATATCTGTGGAGATGCGTGTTGCATTAGCACTGTGGTAAAATTAATATGCTGTTCAACAACCAGATGCATTTAGGTTACACTTGTCCAGTTGCATCTGGAATGCGTCTCAGACCACCTCCTGAAATGTTTTGCAAGATCGGATTGCAATCCGACCAGGCCCGGTGCCGGCTGGGGGGGCTTGGCCCCCCACGGACATCCCTGTGCCCCCCACTTCAGACCGAGGGGGACGGTCGGACTTGAATTTCGCGTGTATAATAGTCTTACTTATACAACTGCCTGCTGTTGCTTCTGATTGCTTTTAGATGGAAAACCTGCCCATAACCCCTGGTCTAGGATCTGTTTTCTTCGTAATAATAGCATAACGAAAAATAGATTTGGCAAACAATCCAGTGTATCTGCCCTTCTGCTTTGGAAAGCGTCAAATGATTTTACAATGCATTTTCACAGAGGTGAGCAATGTAAACTTCGTGCTGTGGATCACCGGATCGGCTTTCACTGTGGACGAAGCGGAGTCCAGCTCGGGGTCACCACATGTGGTTGCCACAAGCCCGCCCTCTGCCGCTTACTCTAGGCCTCCGGCCTCTGCTCACTCTAGCCCGCCATGTGTTTTATTGTGAAAGCGAAACTACTTTGCCTTCCAAGAGAGGACACGACCAGCCAGGACAAGGCATCACAATATGGTAACGGGCGTAACATTTCCGTCACACGCTTGAGGTATTCGGCCAATCACAACGCACTGGATAGCTGGCCAATCAGAGCACACCTCGCTTTTCAGACCGATGAGCTTTGTAAAAATCAACGCGTTTCAGAAAGGCGGGGCATAGAGGAGAAACAATAATGTACAGTATGTGGAAAATGTGTTTTTTTTATCTTAGACCGCATAAACACATTTCATTACACCAAATACACAAAATAATGTTCTTTTTAGCAACATCATATGACCGCTTTAACGTGTTAGTTAATTATTGTAAAGTGTTACATAATGTATTTTGAGCGATCACTTGAAAATATTAAACGCCCCCCACCCGATTCGGCCACCCTAAGAAATATAAAAGCCCCCCAAGTTGTGTGTCCTGGCGCCGGGCCTGAATCTGACGTTTCAGACTAGTCCACGGTTGTTCGTTTTTTTTTTTTTGTTTGTTTGGTTTTTTTTGACTGGGGTAATGCTAATTATTCTGGCCCACCACCTCTTTTAGAGGCCCACCCACCAACCTTTCTGTATCCGCCACTTAGGTATACATAGCCTAAAGAGATACACAATAAGGAACAACATGACTCAAATATTCACAGATTCATCAAAAGACCCAAAATCGGATAGAACAGCCACAGCAGTATATTTTCCTCAGCACAAAGTTAAAATAGCAAAAAGAGAGGCAGTCAAAGGCTAAATACATCTTTATATACAACACAACACAGCCATATCCCTGGCACTACAGTGGGTGTAATATAAACAGCCTGAAGGTTCTGTGATTTGTACAGATTTGCAATAAGCACTGGTAAGTTCAGCGAGTGGAGTATCTTCAGCAAGGCAAGATCAATTAAATACAGCTTATATTGCAGTAAGCCATTAGGAGTTACAGGGTTTTTTTTTTAATAACTGGAAGACATATGTATAGTATACAAAGAAATGTAGAGGTGGAAATTAATAACAGGAAAGTGAGGACGGCATGGAAATGAAAATTAATGTCCCTTTATGATTTTGATCCTTACTACATGCTCTAATGCATTAATACTGTATGATAGTACTTTCTGTGGCCATGGAAATATCCTTTCCTAGAGTTGATATGAACTTATACTGAATGTTAGCTGGACGAACAGATTGGTTGATTGGCAGTTTAATTCTGCTACAGTTACTACTGGCAGCTGATATAAATAATTGTAATTAATCATAATTAATTGTAATTATTTATATACATTTCCCTTTTGAGCTGATTTGCTACATCTGCGTAATGACTTTATGTAATTTCAGTCCTTATCTCCATATGAGAGTGGAATATTTAATGTAAATGTGTATATCGACATGAAAACAGAGCTTAAAATCATTGTTTTTACTTCATTAATTTACTCACTCCAGGAAAAAGAGTTCGTATGCATGGGTCAGAGTTTGCGTGCAGGTGTGCAAATTTTCCCGTCAAGTTTGTTTTTATAAATCCCACCTTTTGCGCAGGAAGTGCCGTACGCCTCTTTCAGGGCTGGTTTTGTGCGTACGCAACGGTTATAAATGAGGCCCCAGGTAAGTTGAATCAGGTGAGTTTGATTAGGGAGACATACTCTTTTATATACTATTTTTTTAGCAGTCTTAAGTCCCTTTCACACCAAGAACAATAACTATAAAGATAACTATAAAGAACTCACTCCAGCAGATGATATCGTCTGTTTATTCCAAGCACACACTCGTCTGCCGCTTTAAATTCTCGAGCTCATTATGGCAGGATTGATTCTGATTGGCTGTCGATGTTTTTAACATTCATCAGCTGGAAAAAAAATCATTATGAAAGTGATTCCAACGACATTGTTTCTCTGTGCCTTTATCGTTATAGCTGTGGTGTGGACTCTGATATTCTTTCTACCATTTGTAAAACTGCATTTTTCCATCTCAAAAATATATATCTAAATTACGACCTATGCTCTCAATGTCAGAATGCAGAAATGTTAATTAATGCATTCATGACCTCAAGGTTAGATTATTGTAATGCTTTATTGGGTGGTTGTTCTGCACGCTTAATAAACAAACTCCAGTTGGTCCAAAATGCAGCAGCTAGAGTTCTTAACCAGGAAGTATGACCATATTAACCTGGTTCTGTCAACACTGCACTGGCTCCCTATTAAACATCCTATAGATTTTAAAATCTTGCTTATTACTTATAAAGCCCTGAATGGTTTAGCACCTCAGTATTTGAAAACTCTTATTGCATTATAGTCCTCCACGTCCGCTGCGTTCTCAAAACTCTGGCAATTTGATAATACCTAGAATATCAAAATCAACTGCGGGCGGCAGATCCTTTTTCTATTTGGAGCCCAAACTCTGGAATAACCTACCTAACATTGACCGGGAGGCAGACACACTGTCAGTTTAAATCTAGATTAAAGACCCATCTCTTTAACCTGACCTACACATAACACTAACACATTTCTAATATTCAAATCCATTAAAGGATTTTTAGACTGCATTAATTAGGGGAACCGGGAACACTTCCCATAACACCCGATGTACTTGCTACATCATTAGAAGAATGGCATCTATGCTAATATTAGTCGGTTTCTTTCTTATTCCGAGGTCACCGTAGCCACCAAATCCAGTCTGTATCCAGATCAGATGGTCACTGCAGTCACCCGGTGTACCAACGAAACATGCTACCTATCAGATTGTGCAACCAAAAATATATTTACATTGTTTTAAGGGTAAGTTTAGGGTAAGGGTAGGTGTGGATGGGCAGGTTTAGGATAGGGGTAGGTATAGACATAAAAAAAAGCCTCAAACCACATGAATAAGATGCTGGTAGCACAATCTGATACGTAGCATTTTTCGCTATCGATTTGTGCTACCTATCTTTTTAATGGGAGGTAGCACAATCTGAGCGGTTTGCACAAATCGTCAGAACACCGGATCCAGTATGTATCCAGCCCAGATGGTAGATCAGCACCTAGAGATGACCTTGACATGTCCCGTTTTTCGTACGTCGTTTATTACATCCAAGATGAAATGTCACATCCAAGATTATATTATCGCTCTAATCAGGATCTGGCTAATTCGGTTCTTCGAACGCACCTGTTGTTGATGATTAGTATGGCTGGAAAAATCATTATGAAAGTGATTCCAACGACATTGTTTCTCTGTGCCTTTATCGTTATAGCTGTGGTGTGGACTCTGATATTCTTTCTACCATTTGTAAAACTGCATTTTTCCATCTCAAAAATATATATCTAAATTACGACCTATGCTCTCAATGTCAGAATGCAGAAATGTTAATTAATGCATTCATGACCTCAAGGTTAGATTATTGTAATGCTTTATTGGGTGGTTGTTCTGCACGCTTAATAAACAAACTCCAGTTGGTCCAAAATGCAGCAGCTAGAGTTCTTAACCAGGAAGTATGACCATATTAACCTGGTTCTGTCAACACTGCACTGGCTCCCTATTAAACATCCTATAGATTTTAAAATCTTGCTTATTACTTATAAAGCCCTGAATGGTTTAGCACCTCAGTATTTGAAAACTCTTATTGCATTATAGTCCTCCACGTCCGCTGCGTTCTCAAAACTCTGGCAATTTGATAATACCTAGAATATCAAAATCAACTGCGGGCGGCAGATCCTTTTTCTATTTGGAGCCCAAACTCTGGAATAACCTACCTAACATTGACCGGGAGGCAGACACACTGTCAGTTTAAATCTAGATTAAAGACCCATCTCTTTAACCTGACCTACACATAACACTAACACATTTCTAATATTCAAATCCATTAAAGGATTTTTAGACTGCATTAATTAGGGGAACCGGGAACACTTCCCATAACACCCGATGTACTTGCTACATCATTAGAAGAATGGCATCTATGCTAATATTAGTCGGTTTCTTTCTTATTCCGAGGTCACCGTAGCCACCAAATCCAGTCTGTATCCAGATCAGATGGTCACTGCAGTCACCCGGTGTACCAACGAAACATGCTACCTATCAGATTGTGCAACCAAAAATATATTTACATTGTTTTAAGGGTAAGTTTAGGGTAAGGGTAGGTGTGGATGGGCAGGTTTAGGATAGGGGTAGGTATAGACATAAAAAAAAGCCTCAAACCACATGAATAAGATGCTGGTAGCACAATCTGATACGTAGCATTTTTCGCTATCGATTTGTGCTACCTATCTTTTTAATGGGAGGTAGCACAATCTGAGCGGTTTGCACAAATCGTCAGAACACCGGATCCAGTATGTATCCAGCCCAGATGGTAGATCAGCACCTAGAGATGACCTTGACATGTCCCGTTTTTCGTACGTCGTTTATTACATCCAAGATGAAATGTCACATCCAAGATTATATTATCGCTCTAATCAGGATCTGGCTAATTCGGTTCTTCGAACGCACCTGTTGTTGATGATTAGTATGGCTGGATTGAGTTATCTGAGATAATTGCGTGTTCATGGGTTGGTTTAAAAAGGGCTATGTATCAATACTCAAAACCACGATCAGCAATGCAGCGATTGGCTGGCAGCAAGACAGCAACGTAATAACACCTGACGAAAAACTTGACAGCATTTTTGGACTTTTATAAGGAAACAGCCAAGCGAACAAAACTGCATAAATGTTATAATAGATAAATGAAATGTGCACTTTTTATTTTATTTTATTTTTTTACATGATTCCCAATTATTTATATTTATTTCAAATGAGTAATTAGCAATTCATTTAATTTTATATTTGAACAGATTTGTTACGTGACAGCATTAATTAAAGTTTCTGGAAACGCTTTCAATTACAACCCGCAAAGAACTACATAAGTATACTGAATTTACTGTGTACATTTCTGTAATTATAGTGTACCTATAAAGAACGTACGTGTAGGTATAAGGGAACAATGTGTTATGTTTGGGTAATAAGGGGGTAACAACCTGTAAAATTACAAATCATTTATAGGCTACTGTAAGTATTTTGAAACTAAGAGGTACCTATTCTAATATTATGTGGTATGTATGGTCTAAACAACAACCTTATGTTTGGGAATGATTTAGAAAGACGATATATACTTTTTATCATTTTATATTGGTATTTTATTATAGGCGTATAGGTATTTTTTAACCATGGTGTACACATTCTATTATTAAAGGATGGACACGATGGCGATTACTGAACGACTATAGTGTATCTATAAAGAACATACGTGTTTTAAGTGTAATAAGGGGGTAACAACCAGATATGCAACCTGCAAAGAACTGCGTAAGTAAACTGAAGTTACAGTGTAACTTTTTTGTAGTTATAGTGTACCTATTCAGTACCTCTGTCTAGGTATTAGGGAATAATATACGACGTTTGGGGAATAAAGTTTGGGGAATAAAATAAAATACTGTAAGTATTTTGAAACTAAGAGGTACCTATTCTAATATTATGTGGTATGTATGGTCTAAACAACAACCTTATGTTTGGGAATGATTTAGAAAGACGATATATACTTTTTATCATTTTATATTGGTATTTTATTATAGGCGTATAGGTATTTTTTAACCATGGTGTACACATTCTATTATTAAAGGATGGACACGATGGCGATTACTGAACGACAAAACTGGACATCTAGTGAAATGAGTTAATAAGTGTCTGCTATGATTTATAATTCACGAGTCTACTTACCTTATGAAAGCTTATTCGTCGATTTCAGCAACTTCACAACCAGCAACCACTATCACCAAATGACTTTGCATGATATACCATCAAGGTTCAATGCAGCTTAAAACAAGCTTACCTCTTTCCAGCTGTTCGCAGAAAAAATACATGATACAACATTTGTTTTTCAGTGGATGTATACTGTTGTGTTTTTATAGCAAAAAAAAAAAGTTAAAACTATGCAATATTTTTCTCTGTAATTACTGTACGAATATGCACTTGTTCTGTGTCCAACAAGTCCAACTTGTTCCTCTCTTGTTCCATGTAGTTACAGGGTAAATACAACATTTGCGGGCTGTAAATTAAAGTGGTGCTTTGTTCCCCCCCCCCTTGTTCCATGTAGTTTCAGGGTAAATACAACATTTGCGGGCTGTAAATTAAAGTGGTGCTTTGTTCCCCCCTTGTTCCATGTAGTTACAGGGTAAGTGGTTACAACAAATTGCTCTGAAATGATTGTTTATAAAGTAGGTAATATTAGTAGTAATGTATCAATAAACATGGTGGACTGTTTTATTTAATTCAAATATTGTTTGCAATTTACTATAGGCCTACTGCTGGGTTAAATTAACACAAAATGGGTTTTAAAATTTAAATCACACACAATATAACAACAGTAACAACACGGGCAACAGATAGACTAATAAAAGATAAAAATTTATTACACCAGTTCAAAAAAAAGCAAAGCAACTCTATACTTATACAGCTTATACAGTTAAACCAAATTCTTTTGAAAAGCTTGTTTAAG
>NW_015505820.1:1146958-1148617 GCF_001515645.1 Sinocyclocheilus grahami
CCAATAAACACAGTAATAAACACTGAAAGTCAAGATTAAACTGTGCATTATAGCAAACTGACTTTTACCGTCTTTGATTTTACCATTTTGATCCACGTCCTCAAGCACCATTTTGATGAACGTTAGTTCAGTTCCTGGTTTTACCGCTCATCAGTCGTTGCTCAATGATGTGAGAACATACTCCGACAAAACCCTCCAGTTTTAAAAGAACACATTCCAGTCAGTTTCAAAAACCTCTCTCCTCTTCGTTTCGATTAGTTTTCTTGTATTTTCTACACATAGTCCTGTCATGAGCGCCGCAAACACGGATAGAATCGTCTCATGTGCCATTCCAGCTGTTTCCAGTTCGCGCTCACCACATTCACTGCTCCAGTTATAAAGGAACACACTCCAGACAGTTTCAAAGTTGTCCCTCGTCTGTGCTTCGATTAGTTTTCTCCTATTTTCCACACATGATTTCGTCACACACAGAACTGTTCACGTTTGAACAACTCACATGACTTGCTGCATGCTCTCATTCACGTCCTCCACATTCATAACACAACAACGTCGGGTTACTTATTACTGATATCAGCCCAAATTGGGTCAAATCAAGCCAGCTTCCTAACCCAACAGTCTCAACCGAGCGTTTGGATTGAAACAATTACTATATATGTGTAGCTATAAAAAAGTACACAGTGTATGTTTTGCTAAATTGCTTGTAAACATAAGATTTCTTAAGGGTCAAGATTATGTTATCTGCATCTTCTGCGTTCCATCAAGCCACTCCCATAATAGCGGTCATCACTCAAATTAATGCACGACTCTACATTATCTGTATAGCATGTGTGTAAGACTCGAATACAATTATTAAGTAATAATTTTATGACGAATAAATCTTTCAGTGAGTAAAACTGGTTGTGTCTGTAGTATTAAAGACTACACAACATTATTATATTATCTTTAAATTAATTTTTAAATGATACTCTACATTATCTGTATAGCATGTGTGTAAGACTCGAATACAATTATTAAGTAATAATTTTATGACGAATAAATCTTTCAGTGAGTAAAACTGGTTGTGTCTATAGTATTAAAGACTACACTCTAAAAAATGCTGGGTTGTATTTTACCCAGCATTCTTTAGAGTGTACACAACATTATTATATTATCTTTAAATACATTTTTAAATGATTATTATTTTAAATTATAGTCCCTGTATTAGTTGGGTACTCTTGTAATGAAGTAGCGGTGGTAGCGGACAGATTTTAAGGATCAATTCTGCTTAAAAAGATGCAATCTAAAACAGGTTTAAGCTTACGGACCTGTAACGAATCAGCTCATGTGAAATATGAATAATTAACCATAACTAGTTATAATTAACTATTCATATTTTAGATCCACTGTAGATATTTAGCTGACCTCTCAGGGTCAACTGTCTTGTCAATTCTAAGAACGTTAATTTCCTGGTTAAGGGAAATAACTTTCTTACTGTACAATTCTACAAAGCTTGTAGCGTAAATCTGCATGATTAGTGACTCCGGTTATGAGCAAACAATGAACACGTCAAGTGTGATACAAGTAAGGTTTTATTAACTACATAAACACATAAACTTGTCTAACATCCTACATAAACACATAAACTGGTCTAACATACACATACACACACACACACACACA
>NW_015505820.1:1149837-1154092 GCF_001515645.1 Sinocyclocheilus grahami
CTTCTGGAGAATGCAGCTGAGAGTCTGCTCGCATTCCACAAGGTTGTAAATGTATCGGGTTACCATGAAACCAGGGTCCTGTTCGGCGTCCTGGGGTGTTACAGAGTATTTGTGAAATCTAGCTAACAAAATATATATTGTGTGTTTGAGTGGTCCAGACGCTACAGACCTGTTGCTATGACAGCAAGTACGGGTTGAAAGATCATGCCAAATCGTCAACAGTCAAATCCAGCTAACTGAATTAGCGACGTACGAAGAACAGGCCCCAGGACAACTAGTGTCTCCTAGACGGACACCGGGACAAGACCACAGGAACTAGTGGAGTCCTCTGCACAATGTGTCTTTGCTCCAGCCTGGAACTGGACTGCTGGTTTTGTCTGGCCAGAGGAGAACTGGCCCCCCTGACTGAGCCTGGTTTCTCCCAAGGTTTTTTTTCTATTCTGTCACTGATGAAGTTTTGGTTCCTTGCCACTGTCGCCTCTGGCTTGCTTAGTTGAGGACACTAATTTCCAGCGATATCGTCGACTTGATTGCACAGATACTATTTAAAGGGGTCATATGATGTTGCGCAAAAAAGAACATTATTTGGTGTAATGAAATGTTTATGCGGTTTAAACTTCAAAAAACACATTATTTTCCACATACTGTACATTGTTTCTCCTCTATGCCCCGCCTTTCTGAAACACGTAGATTTTTACAAAGCTCATCAGTCTGAAAAGCGAGGTGTGCTCTGATTGGCCAGCTATCCAGTGCGTTGTGATTGGCTGAATACCTCAAGCGTGTGATGGAAATTTTACGCCCCTACCATACTGTGATACCCTGTCCGGCCGGAGCGATGAGACAAAAACATTCAAAACCATATATTATAAACGAGGCATTTGTTGCATCCAGTGGGGACATAATTACGATTATAATGACTTATACTGCATTTTTACGTGTCTGCAGTTGTGATCGGAGAAATTCCAAACAACAAGCGCTACTCTACACTGCTGAAAACTCGCGTTTGAATCGTCAGTGGCAAATTCTTTATACATAAAAAACTTACTTACAGTCTGTGAGGTGGGGTTATGGTATGGGCAGGCGTATGTTATGGACAACGAACACAGGTGCATTTTATTGATGGCATTTTGAATGCACAGAGATACCGTGACGAGATCCTGAGGCCCATTGTTGTGCCATTCATCCACGACCATCACCTCATGTTGCAGCATGATAATGCACAGCCCCATGTTGCAAGGATCTGTACACAATTCCTGGAAGCTGAAAACATCCCAGTTCTTGCATGGCCAGCATTATCACCGGACATGTCACCCATTGAAGCAAAAACAAAAGTGTTGCGTTTATAATTTTGTTCAGTGTAAATACATTGTGTAAACAGTTCAGAACAAAATTATGTGACGATGGTCAATGGAAGCCAAATCATCAACCCACCCGAGGGCTGGATTTAAAATCACACTGAAAATCAAAGTTTAAAAAAAAATGTGATTACAAGCTGATCCAACTTGCATGAATTTCATCAAAGCAATTCATAATTTAAGTCCAGGCCCTGTCCTGGCCATCGGGAGCACTGGGAGAATTCCCAGTGGCCTGGCGGCTGATTTGGCCCACTGCCCGGTTTTTAAAAAAAAAATTTTTTATTATTATTATTATTATTATTATTATTATTTTATATTTATGCCTTCTCAATGTACCAAAGTGATCATTTCCGATTTTTTCATTTGATAATAAATCATAAATCGGTTAGTCTTGACTGGCAGCGCTGCACTACACGAATCGGCTCACGTGTGTTTCGCACTTCCATCGAACTGTTCTGAACAGAACCGATGCGTGGGACTCGATGAAAGCGAGAAAGCGGCCAGAAGAAGCAGTGAAATGTAGCAACATCACTGACCTGTTCAGGGCTTCAAGTGCAGGTCAGTTTCATCTCTAAATACGCTAGATAGTTTTGTCTTTATTAACGTAGTTGAGTAGGCCTATTAAACTGCTAGTATCTGTTAAGCTATCAGTAGCACCCCATTATTATCATCATTCAGAATACTGGGCTAAAGGACATCAATATCGATTGTAAAGTTACATTAAAAAATTTAGCAGAGACAGATATTCACATGGATTTATTGTACAGGGAGGGAGGGATCTAGAGACAGCAACACAAAAATAATGAGTAACAGGCTCACAGTCTAATAATTAAATAGTGTATTTGACTTTTTCAACTAATATATTGTACTAATTTTGACATTTAGGCACTTTAGAAATTGTTTTAATACAATACCAGTCAAAAGGTTTTGATCGGTAAGATTTTTTATGTTTTTTAAAGAAGTCTCTTCTGCTCACCAAGCCTTCATTTATTTGATCCAAAATACAGCAAAAACAGTAATATTTTGAAATATTTTTATTAAAATGTAATTTATTCCTGTGATTTCAAAGCTGAATTTTCAGAATCATTACTCCAGTCTTCAGTGTCACATGATCCTTCAGATATCATTCTAATATCCTGATTTGCTGCTCAAAAAAAAAATATATATAGTATATATTATTATTATTATTATTATGTTGAAAACAGATTAGATTTTTTTCAGATTTCGTTGATGAATAGAAAGTTCAGAAGAACAGCATTTATCTGAAATGGAAATCTTTTGTAACATTATTCATTCAAAAGTCTTTATCATCACTTTTGATCAATTTAAAGCATCCTTGCTAAATAAAAAATAAATAAATATATATACTGACTCCAAACTTTTGGTATAGTCCATGGGTAATGTTACAAATTTTTATTTCAGATAAATGCTGATCTTTAGATCTTTCTATTCATCAAAGAATCCTGATGTACTCAACTGTTTTAAATATTGATAATAATAATAATAATAACAACAAATATGTTTCTTGAACAGCAAATGAGCATATTAGAATGATTACTGAAGGATCATGTGACACTGAAGACTGGAGTAATGATGCTGAAAATTCAGCTTTTTGATTACAGGAATAAATTGCATTTTAAATATATATTCCAATTGAAAGCAGTTATTTTAAATAGTAAACATATTTCACAATATTACTGCTCTTGCTGTACTTTGTATCAAATAGCTAAATGCAGGTTTGGTGAGCAGAAGAGACTTCTTTAAAAAAAACATTAACATTAATCTTACAGTTCAAAAACTTTTGACTGGTAGTGTATATTTGTATGAAATATAGGTTTATTAAATCTAGGGTATTTAAGACATTTTAGAATAAATACCATTCTTTGCCAACAAATTGAAATGAGGTGAATGTTTTCAACAAAGGGGACACAGTTCACGGGGGGAGGGGGGAAGAGATATTGGGAAAAATTAAGAAAAGGGAAGTGAAGGTGCAGTGCAAGAGATAATCTTTAATTATTTTTCATGGTCCCAGACTAAGGATTTAGACCTTTTTTATGTGATGGAGTATATATTATTATTATTATTATTATGTTGAAAACAGATTAGATTTTTTTCAGATTTCGTTGATGAATAGAAAGTTCAGAAGAACAGCATTTATCTGAAATGGAAATCTTTTGTAACATTATTCATTCAAAAGTCTTTATCATCACTTTTGATCAATTTAAAGCATCCTTGCTAAATAAAAAATAAATAAATATATATATATACTGACTCCAAACCTTTGGTATAGTCCATGGGTAATGTTACAAATTTTTATTTCAGATAAATGCTGATCTTTAGATCTTTCTATTCATCAAAGAATCCTGATGTACTCAACTGTTTTAAATATTGATAATAATAATAATAATAACAACAAATATGTTTCTTGAACAGCAAATGAGCATATTAGAATGATTACTGAAGGATCATGTGACACTGAAGACTGGAGTAATGATGCTGAAAATTCAGCTTTTTGATTACAGGAATAAATTGCATTTTAAATATATATTCCAATTGAAAGCAGTTATTTTAAATAGTAAAAATATTTCACAATATTACTGCTCTTGCTGTACTTTGTATCAAATAGCTAAATGCAGGTTTGGTGAGCAGAAGAGACTTCTTTAAAAAAAACATTAACATTAATCTTACAGTTCAAAAACTTTTGACTGGTAGTGTATATTTGTATGAAATATAGGTTTATTAAATCTAGGGTATTTAAGACATTTTAGAATAAATACCATTCTTTGCCAACAAATTGAAATGAGGTGACTTTCAACAAAGGGGACACAGTTCACGGGGGGAGGGGGGAAGAGATATTGGGAAAAATTAAGAAAAGGGAAGTGAAGGTGCAGTGCAAGAGA
>NW_015505820.1:1154890-1155689 GCF_001515645.1 Sinocyclocheilus grahami
ATGGCTCCGGGGGGTGAACAAAGGCCTCCTGTAGTGAATCGATGCATTTTTGTAAGAAAAATATCCATATTCAAAACGTAATAATCACTTTAATGTAGCTTGCACCAACAGTTGTACACGGAAGCAGCTCCGGGCTGATAACGTATGAGGTCAACGTTGCGCATGCGCCGGTGAGTCTCGTGAAAACTAATGTTTGTTTACAGGATCAAAGGAAGCAACGTTTCCTTACTTTAACAAAGGAAAACCAGTCTCCTCTTGGCTTATATCGAAATCCTCTGACATTCTTCTTTACAAATCCTCGTTTTGTACTTCTAATTAGTGACTGTTGTTTTGTTTTGATCTCTCCAGATCTTCTCCTTGGTCTGTTCTCCATTGAGACAACCATTGTGTCATTGGTGAATGTGTGTGTGTGTGTACTATAGCCTCCTCATTATGTCTGTAATAGCTTTAACGGTGTGACCAACAGATTATGAATCCATTCATCTGCCTGTCCACTTGAGGTCATTTTAATTTGACATTCTGCCACCTGTCATACACCAGTAACTTTTTATGAGAGATGCTAAAGATTCCATAACTTAAACATTTTCAACAACATTCTCTGCTCTATTGAGTCATTATTTTTAATATATTTTAGGTATTTACAAGTGAAATGGGGTATCGCACAAGAAAATTTGGGAAATGTATCTAAGTTGGGTAATGCAGTCTTCCTGAATATCATATCTGATACATCAGCCTTTCATGGTTTATACAGTATATATATATATTGGGGAAGTCGTGGCCTAATGGTTAGAGAGTCGGA
>NW_015505821.1:0-10068 GCF_001515645.1 Sinocyclocheilus grahami
GGGGGGGGGGGGGGGGGGGTACTGCCCGGTACTGCCCCCATTGAGAAACACTACGCTAGGACAAAATGAGCCACAGACAGTACTTCACATTCCTACAGCTAATGCCTCTAATTTAAAACAAGAGCAATATTGTTAGTATAATAAGAATACAATTCTTATTCTAAAAAAGTTTTTTTTTTTTTTGTGCGATTTTAAAGTTTTTAATATTCTTATTTTTTAATATTCTTATTCTTAATACACATTCCTGATCTTACTGTGCATGATTCATCTGTACATAAAATTCAGAAAAAGAAAAAATAAATAAGTGGTTTGCGATTGAATCTCTGTCTTACTATCAATCTCTGTTGTTTAAACTGCTAAAATATAACTGAATTCTCCCAATATTTCTGATATCATCTATTATACTAATTTGACACTAATCGCTTTTTGATCTAAACCGCTAGCGCAGTTAACATTCTGTTAGCCTGTAAGCTTGACATTCGCGCCTACAGTTTCTTTTATCTCTTGCTCTGTTTATTTTCTCACTCACTCTCACTTTTTTCACGAGTTTATCAAACAACTGTGGTAAGTCGGAATCATTCAACAATCACGGTAAGTAATGGCTTCTTCTCCTGTTATCATCACTTGCACTCTTGCCACATGTATAGTGTAGCCTTCTCTGTCAGCGGTGAGTGATTCGCATGTGATAAATGCAGGGAAATAGTTAGGCTGACAAAGAAGATTTCAGAACTAGAGACACGCATCCAAACTTTAATTGAGGATAGTAAGAATGTGAGGGCCTCAGATACGGCTTTGGATGCGACTAGCTTAGCAAGTCCCATACATAAGTCTGTTCCAGTTGCAGAGCCCCCGCAGCAGCGCGATTGGGTAACTGTGAGGCAGCATAGTCACTGGACAAAACACTACTCTTCCATTCCGATCCAAACATTAAACAGGTTCTTCCCACTCAGTGATGCACCCATTGAAAAACGATGAAAGTGCCCTAGTTATTAGCGATTCTATTGTGTGGAACGTGAAAATAGAGACACCAGTCACCATAGTCCAATGTTTACCGGGAGCCAGAGCCCCTGACATCTTGCAAATTTAAAAGTGCTGGCTAATGTTAAATGTAGATTCACTAAGATTGTTATTCACGTCGACACTAATAATGTTCGACTTCAGAGATCACTAAAAATAACATTAAAGAGGTGTGTGAAATTGTAAGTATGATATCAGACACTGTAATATGCTCTGGTCCCCTCCCTGCTTACCGTGGTGACGAGATACACAGCAGACTGTCATTACTAAATGGCTGAATGTCTAAGTGGTGCCCGCAGAATGACATAGGTTTCATAGACAATTGGACAAATTTTTGGGGCAGACCTCACCTGTTAAAAGGATGGTCTTCATCCCTCCAGGGGTGGTGCCACTCTTCTCTCTAGAAATATTGCACATGTGGCACTTTTCCACTGCACAGTATGGCTAGCTTTTGGGGTTTTTCCACTGTGTACAGTACCTGTTACTTTTTTCAGTACCACCTCGGCTGAGGTCCAAGCGAGCCGTACCGTTACCAAAATGTGATGTAAACCCTGCCGATTACTGATAGGAATCGTCACTACCTGCATCATGGAACTTGTGACACAAGACACTAGACCCGCTAGATGAAATCAGCACCGCCAGCGAGGATCGAATGCAAATTTTTTGAACAAACTCAACAGTTTCGAACAAGCACACCTTTTTTTAAACAACAAAATAATGGCTGTTTCATGGTCTGTTGAGGAAGTACAGACATTCCTCTCGTTGATAGCAGAGGAGTGGATCCAGCGAGAGCTTGATGAGACGATGCGGAATGAAAAAAGTTTTTCAGGAGGTCACGGCAGTAGAGGCAGCGCAACTATAACGACATGTCTATAATCCCGCCCACTCTAAAGCTATACTAAACTGCAGTAGAAATGCAAACCGAGTCTGAACCGTGCCGTGCCACCCTGAGCTGAGCCGTACCATGCAGTGGAAAAGTGCAAAATGCTTAGGGTGCACTCACACAAGGCACAGTTACCTTGAACCGAGGCCGAGCACGATTATCCCCCCTCTCCACTCCTCCGCTGGCCTGCGCTCACACTTGTGCTAGACATTCCGGGCCAGAGCACGCTTATGTCATGTACGAAATAATAGGACGAAAACCACTTTCGATAGTAGACTGCCTAATAAATGTATAATTTAAGCCGTGCAACGATTTTAGACATTATCAAGTCAGTTAGATAATGCTGTTGTTAAATACTCAAGATCATATGCTGTGTTCACACCATGTTCTACTTAGAGCTGTTCATGTCCTTGGACCGGGAACTGTGCGTTTCTATGGCAACACTATCCATGCCTAAATTAATCTGCAGCAGTCAGGTACAGTCATGTGGTACAAGTAGAAGCTCCCAGATTACAGATGGTAATTATGAGTTGTACAAGGACATGGATTATTTTTCCAAGTTGGAATCTTGTAATTATGGCAAATACAACATGGGATGAATGCATTTATACATACCTGGTTTACGGTAAAAAGAGCTGGCCTTTGGGTGATGTCAGGCTTGTCGTTGACAACTTTTCTGTGAAGAGCAAACATTAAAGTTACAGTCTTTATAAGGGCATCTGACTCGAGGGTTTACATTTAATTGTGCAATTTGCCAGTCAATAAAGTGATCCTCCTCAAAACAGGTCTCAGTTAACCCACATGACATACTGCTACTTTGGAGTTTTGATGTGAGGTGGCATAAGTGTACATTTTAGTGCATAAAGTAATTTAAATGTATGTACATGCCTGATGTGAACAACAACATTGTTTCATTCTTGTATAACTTCCATGTTTGAACATAGAGACAGGGTTTCACAGACAGGGCTTAGCTTAAGCCAGGACTAGGCCTTGGTTAAATTAGGATATTTAAATAACTTTTATAAAAATGCCTTAAGAACTTTACTGGTGTGCATCTTGAGACACAAAAAATGGCACTGACATATTTTAAGATGTGTCAGTACAAGATATTTTCAGGTAAGACAGCTTGAACATGCATTTTAGTCTGAGACTGGCCTGTGAATCCGGGGGATAATGTTTCTATAACGTTAGCTATGTTCTCTTATCAAAGTTATGAGGGCCATACTTACACTTCCAAAGCATCTCTTCCATTTCTTCTTCCTTCCAAAACAAGATAGTCGTTAAGAGGGCTCTGAACCTAGATAGAACAGAAGTATATTCATCCGTTTTTGTATTTAAACCGTTAATTAATTTAAACTTACTCTTTCAAACAACAGCCATGTCTATTAAACGTGGTCGTTAAATTATTGCACTCACCATATTAGCGCCACCATCGTCTCTCCTCCGCTGCTATCGCGGCTGCTGTATGAGTAAAATTAACTTACACTCCTCATAAACAACATCGAGTGAAAAAGAAAAAGGAAAAGACGAAAATAATCTCAGTCTATCTCGCTGGCCTGGGGTTCAAGCGTGGTTTTGTCCGCTGCAGGCGCGTGAGAGAACTGGCTAGCTAATGGATGAGAAATGTCCAGTCGTTTTGGCAAACAACAATTTTCGCCTATCACAAACAGCCTCTCGAGGAAAAGAAAGAGCGAAAAAAGGTAAATGGCGGAAAATAACGTCCGTACACTCATTCACAGCTCGTTGAATTCACACACAATCACGGTAACAAAATGGTGCCATTAACTGACTCGCAGCACCAGTGTGAGGAGGTGTGGTCATGATATAAACGTAATAATATGAGTTAATCTAACCTTGATATTTTACATTCGTCAAAACAAATATGTCTTAGTTGAGCTCTTAATGAAAAATATTTATATTTATCAATGTTTTGTCGCAAGTTTTGAGGGAGCATGCAATTGGCATTGAGAGAGAGAGATGTTGGGTTTTGGCTGTGTGTTCTCTTAGTTGAATGTGGGTTGTTTAGAGTGAGGATTGTTTGATCTTTAAAAGAGATACGAATTTTGTAAGTAGGAACTGTTTCGTTTTGACCCCATTGCTTGGCATGACGTGGATTTGGATTCTCCTTTTAACTCTGTTTGCCTTATCTTGTAAATAGTTGTATATCATTGTAAATATAGAGGGTTGGGAGAAAGTAAGGAGTTTGACGCCATTTTGTTTATTGTAACCTTTTTGATCTCTGTTTTTGGTTAGGGAGTTAGGTTAGTATATTGTACTTTTTATTTTATTCTATTTTGTATAGGGTTTAGGAAAGAGGTCTTAAAATAAAGAAGTTTTGTTTATTATTTTGGCCTGGCCAACTCCTGAAGGAAATTCCCTATTCATTGATTTATTTTGATGATTGTACCTTTTCTTTGTTTGGTTTCATTAAAAACTCTCAAAAGATTCCCCGCTTCCTCTCTCTCTTTTCATGTTGCGTCCTTTACCCCTAGACGGGGCGTAACAACAATATTTGAGAGAAATAGGCCTTTTGTGTACATAGAAAAAGTCTTAGATCTTTGAGTTCCGCTCATGAAAAATGGGGGCAAAAACAAAAGTGTTGCGTTTATCATATTGTTCAGTATAGATAGATATAATTTTTTATTTATTTGAATTATTAATACAGTATTTAAGAAATTTGAAATAATTAAAAAAAAAAAAAAAAAGTCAAAAACATACTTATACTTTAGGTGACAACTTCTTGATTCTGTATATAAAATATATAAAAAAAAATTTAATTAAAAAAAAAAATATATATATATATATGTGTGTTAGGACTGCACGATAAATCCCATGTGATTGTCATGCGCATTTTGTCGGTGAAGCCGGTTCAATAAATATCGCGTTCATTATCGCAGGCGATTCATCTGCGATTATGAACGCGATATTGCGTAGCTTGTCAGTGAACTACTGCTCTGTGTAGTAAATGCCGCTCCATCTGAAAGCATGTGATGAAGATTTACTACTAATTACAGAACTGGCTTTACTGACAAGATGCGCATGACAATCGCATGCGATTTATTGTGCAACCCTAATATATATATATATATATATATATAAGCACTAAAAAAAATCGTTATAATAGTTTTTTTGTATACTTCTGTAGCGAATCAGCTCATGGGGAAATATGAATAATTAACCATAACTAGTTATAATTAACTATTCATATTTTAGATCCACTGTAGATATTTAGCTGACCACTCAGGGTCAACCGTCTTGTCAATTCTAAGAACGTTAATTTCCTGGTTAAAGGAAATAACTTTCTTACTGTACAATGTTTAACAGTTTTGTCTGATTATTAGACAGACTTCTATCTGTGTCAGACAGAACTATTAAACGGCGACAGCAAACAATGAAGAGGGAGAATGTGAGTGCTATGTGTGTAGGCGCTGCCATTCCCTGTCAAAATAAAAGTCCTGACTCAAACAGAAAAACTTATCGGCCGATGCCGATATTTGAAAAATGGCAAATATCAGCCAATATCGGCCTTGACGATATGTCGGTCGACCACTTCTCTCTGTCTCTATATTTCTTCACGGCCCGACAAAACATACCAATTCGCAAAACTAGCGGAATGCATAGCTAATATATATATAAAAAAAACAGGTGTTAATTATCGGACCAAAAACATGTAATGCATGTGATAAACTAGAACACTGTCTAACACTTGATGGTTGCGCTGTCTATTCTTTGTCATCAGTTAGGAACCTAGGTGTGCTATTTGATAGCAATCTTTCCTTTGAAATTCATGTTCCTAGCATTTGTAAAACCACATTTTTCCATCTTAAACAGATATCTAAATTACGACCTAGGTAGACAATTATACCTAAAATATCACAGTCAACAGGGCGCAGCAGATCCTTTTCCTAGTTAGCACCCAAACTCTGGAACAATCTACCTAGTGTTGTTCGGGAGGCAGACACACTCAGTTTAAATCTAGATTAAAGACCCATCTCTTTAACCTGGCACACACATAATACACCGTCGCATTTCTATAATTCAAATCCGTTAAAAGATTATTAGGCTGCATTAATTAGGTCAGCCGGAACGGGAACATTTCCCATAACACCCGATGTACTCACTACATCGTAAGAAGAATGGCGTATATACTATGTTAATATAAGACTGTTTCATTCTTATTCTGAGGTCACCGTAGCCACCCAGATCCAGTCCATATCCAGATCAGATCATTTCCTGTTTAACACTGTAAAGCTGTTTTGACACAGTCCGTATTGTATAAAGTGCTATATAAATAAAGATATATTATACATATAATATAAATAAATGCTCCCCCTCTGTTTTCACGCTGTTGGATAAAGTTAAGTAATAATATGTAAATAGTAATGTAAAGTCAGTTAATGTAATTAATGTGACGGCAATAATAGCAAATCATGGTAGATTTGAAAAAGAGTTACAATTAGTATATGTCTAGATGCTTTCAAGGGTGAACTTAATCTTCAGCCTCCTCATCCCGGTTCTAAATTCCCCTCAGAAGTGTGTGCCGGAAATTTTTCAGGAGGGAAATAGTCCTCCAGAATCCACTGCAAACTCACTCTCTCAGGTCTGGCTCTGTTCCGAAATGGAATATTCACTTTCTCTGATCATGTCAATTCCTAGTGGATAATTTCAAGTCCCAGCTTATATATATATATATATCCCATTACACATCCTTTTTTGCTCAGAAATATTACATTACACAAATAAAATGTCTGGCAAATGTAGTTTCTTGTTGTAGAATTGCAACATGCAAGAGGAAAGTTAATAAAGCTATATACAATAACAGTAAATATTCAACATACACAATAATTTAACTTCTTGTTGTTTGTTCTTATTTTTGGAACATTTCTCCAGGCTCTCCATGGAAGGATTTTGTCATCTTCTGGACAGCATTGAGCGACGTCTCGGTGCTAAAGACGTGAACCTCTACAGAAGCACAGTCAATGAGCAGAAACTCGATGATATCATCAGGTCAGAGAAGCAAGATGTTTTGTTCCCTGCTTGAGTCTGCTTCCTCTCATGATGCTGTAGTGTTCACAGATTCTGTGGAAATTGCATTACCCTGCCTTTAAGGGCTCTCACTATAAATTAAGTGCCATTACTTTGGCTCCAACAACACTCTAGCAATAAATCTTGGTTTCTAAGGGGTTTTGAATCACAGTAAATTGTTATAGTAGCCATTTTGGAACGGCGCCTATACATGCTAGTTTATTGCTTTTATTTGTGTAGATTGAAAGAAGTGGAGAATATTTGTACTAATAAAATAAGTCTACTTTTAGTAATACTGCATTATTTGTGTGATTTTTCAAGGGAGGCTCAAATGTGTGTGCCTACACTCCACACATTCTCATTTCTAGTGTGATTTTTTTTTATTTATGTATTGCCCAGTATATGTGGTCAGTGTGGGCGTCTGGATGGTGTGGAGCTGCATTCGTGTGGTGCTGTTGTTCTGCAGCAGCTGCCCCTGTTGTCCTGCAGTCTGTCTCATGGATGTCTGTTACCCAGTGATCTGATCAACACTCACTGGTCATCAGCTACAAAACCAGAACAGATCAGGTATTGTGCTTTACTGTTCTCTGGACTTATAGCATCCATTTAGGTTGTTTCACTTATGTATAGCAAGAGACTGTTTGATTGTTTGAATAATATGTCCTTTAGCATAAGTTAAACCAAAATGCATTAAAACATATTCTTACAGTCCAAGAGTCTATTTTTTGTTTTGTTTCTTGTGTTTTGGAATGATTTAACTAGTGTAGTTTTAATTTGGTTTATTACTAATTCAATGTTATAAGAATTTATATAAGTGTAAGAAGACTGACAAAGTACTAAGCTATGTTTGTAATATTACATTTTTGTTTAAATTATATCAACTATATGTGCATAATAAAAGAAATACAAATAAAACCACAATAAAGTATTAGAAAAATAACAATATAAAAAAATATATTGTATGAATGAGCCGATAACAGGGTGGTTCATGTTTCTTGCAGTAATTTGATTGTGATGTATATGAATGCAGTTGTGTGTGTGATACATTTCTTCATCCTGGTTTGGGCATGCAGGTCATGTCTGTCAGCTGAAAGCGCTCTGCTGTGGGACTGCTGTTTCAGACACTTCTTTCAGCTTCAGCAACAGAAAATCCTCAGCACTGACCACATCATCCAGCTCTTCACTCCACTCCTAGTGCCATACAATGTCACCTACACTGAGAAGGTATCACTGACTCTCCCTTGATTTCTGCTTCACAGTTTAGGTTTATATATATATATATATATATACATACATACATGTAAATATTTTAAAAATATATACATGTATGTTTGTGTATTTATATATACATTAAAAATATACACAGTACACACATATATTATATAAACAAACACTTTTATTTTGGATGCGATTAATCACGATTAATCGTTTGATAGCATTACTTTTATCATATTGCGTTTGGTTTGGACATGGTGTAATGTAAAAATTGCTGGATTACTTTTTTGGTAAAAAATAAACAATTTATTAGGTAGTCTTTTAGCAAATTCATTTATTCATGTGTCTTGCTCAAGGGTCATTCAATACTTTGTGTTTGTTTGCGTTGAACAGTCTGGAGTCTGAGCCATTCTCATAAGTCAGAAATATATCTTTGATTAATCCGTCCATAATCATCACATGTTGATTTGGTGATAAGAGGATGAGGTGATGTGTCTATACATATTGAAGGGTGATTCTAAAAAAATCTATATTTTCTGCAAGCTTTTTTCAAGATAAATTTAGATGTCTTTCCAAAAAAGGACACTTAGAAACTCTAAAAGGACACCAAAGAACCAAATGAGATAAGGAGCCCATATAAGCATATATGAAAGAAAACAAATCTGAATTTTATAGTATGTGTACAGTGCAACAGCAAAGAGCTTTTTTACATTTTAGAGAAGTCAAGTTGCGATACCGAACAGGACCACATGGAGATGCCAAAAAAAGAAAGAAAAACTAAACCAACCACCTGCTGACTGCATATATCTACAGTACACGGATCCATTCTGTATAAATAACACAGCAACATAAACATGACAAATGAAAACATTATCGTGAATGTGTGTGGAAACAACGTGAATGTACGGAAATGTCTGTGTCTGTGCATACAATGTGTGATCAGTGCATCAAGAGCACTCATACACGCATTAATATAACGGACTCACGCGTGCGTACTGTACTGTACAACTCCTGTATGCCACCGCAATCGTCTTTACCTTGATTGCAGTCTTTATCTATCAAACCTTTACTAGCGAGACTGGTTATCAAGTCGAGAAAACGTAGTTTGCATCATCTGGCCATACAGCGGTGGGATGTGTTGACATTCTGTTCAGTCTGTACTAGTGCTGTGTTCAAAATATCGATACGACGATGTATCGTCACAGAGATTTGACGATACAAGTTTCGATACAGCTGGCCCTTTATCGATACTGTGGCACGTGTGCAGCAGTGGACCACGCTTAATTTTACAATGTTTAAAATTTAGTAGAAAAGTGCGAGGTTTCTAAAAAAAGAATGAATAGAGCATCTGTTAATAATCTGGCCGCAGAGGAACACAACTATGGGCTTACATTTCCGCCACAATTCTGCGCGCGAAAGATCATATTTTGAGCGCACAAAAGTGCATTTTGCACGCGCGCGATCTGAGTTTGTGGAGAAAATGTTCGTTTCGCAAAGAAAAAAGTATTTAGAGCGCATGGAAATCAATTTTGCATTTAAAATACGTTTTTGGATGTGTGCAGACCTTCTGTTTTGTGCGTGCAACGTTCCACTAGCTTGCTCACCTGATGCCCCCCCTCTGTGCTCACAAAATGCCAACAGCTCGCGTGCTCAACACAACCCAGCGTTACAATGTGCCATAATTCCAGCCAATCAGAGACAGAGGCTGCTAAATTCTGATTGGCTGCCTTGACAACCAGTCACAACATTACCTCAAGAGGACAAATACAGTGCATGCATAATTATTATGCAAGTTGATATTCTGATTATATTTTTTTCCAAGCATCCAAGCACAATAATTATAACTACTATTAATCTTGTATTTAATCATTTATAATTGATATATAATTATTCATGAAGGCTGAAGGCTGAAGTGAAAAATGTCTTAT
>NW_015505821.1:15731-17650 GCF_001515645.1 Sinocyclocheilus grahami
CATCTTTTCTTCTCCACATGTTTTTGACTGACTCTGCTGACCCACTGAGCATTTTGCTGTCCAATGGTTATGCATTCACTTTGCAATTTCTAGTATTGTATTAGTTTTTAATATTTCTCATAGGCATTTAATAATTTTTACTTTCAGTTTGAGTTAAATCTCTTTTTTGGCTCATTTTATCTGTAAAAGAAAATCTGCTTAATTATGCACACCTGAATATAAGAAATTTTTCACTTCAGCCTTCAGCCTTCATGAATAATTATATATCAATTATAAATTATTAAATACAAGATTAATAGTAGTTATTAAGATTGATGTCGTTTGGAATTGGTAAAATGTGCTTGGAAAAAAATATGATCAGAATATCAACTTGCGTAATAATTATGCATGCACTGTATTTTTCTGGTACTGCCAGACCTGTTGAATCAAGAAATCAAGTCTATTCTCAGAAAAGTGTGATTCATCAACTGTTCATTTACGACAGAGAGAGAGAGAGAGAGAGGCTGTGTATGTATGAATTACCACCGTTTTGCCGCGTTTCTCTATTAACAGTAAAGCTATGGCTAATTCCTTTAGAAACAATGATGCTACCAGCTCCTTGTTGAGAAAGATAATGTAGCTCTTGAGCGATTAAGCTATTTAGTTGATAAAATTGCGGAGCAGCGCTAAAAAGTTTGTTCCTGGATGTCGGAGTTCGGCCGCAACGTGATCTGTGTGTATGACTGCACTTAACACCAAACTGCTTGTTTCACACAAATGCCTGGCTCAGACGTGCATGTTCGGCTAGAGTCACTTTGAACTCGTGCATCTTCGGAAGCGGAGCTGTGCGGAAAGTTACAAAAAATGTTGTGCACACCGCCACGCGAAACGACGTCGCGCGCACTCAAAGCATACTTGCTGACGCTCGAGTATAAATCAGCCATAAATCAGCCTTGAGCGTGTGTGTGTTAGATACAGTGAAGACAGCGCGTTAGTTTAGAACACTTCTATTTTTTTTTTTTTTATTGTGGAGCGTGTGTTCATTTGTGCAATGATAACCTACCAGCAATGTAAATTATTTTTTATAAATATTAGAATGAGTACATTACAATATAAATGTATTAGAACAAGTACATTATTATTTATGGGCTTAAAAACAAGATGCAAACAATCAGAATATTGTACCTGGTGGGGAGTGCCCAATGTAAACATGAGACATATGCCATTACCTATATTGTACTGTGGTACAGTTATGGAGGCCCTTCATAATGCAGAGGTCAACTGCCTGCTCTGCCAATTATTAGAAATGGCACTATAGTAAGCAGTGTTTAATAAACAGCTGTTTTTCTAAATTCTGCTGAGGTGAAATTCAGTGCAGTCATGTATCGTGATACGTATCGTATCGTGGCCTCTGTATCGTGATACGTATCGTATCGTGACTTTGCTGGTGATACACAGCCCTAGTCTGTACTTCACACAGCGCGTGTGATGTGTGAGGGCTCGCTCTTCAGAGACAATCACAGAATATGACAGACCTCGTGTTTTAAAGCCAAACACACTGGAATGAATAATTCACTGAAAATGCAACGCGAGTCTCTGTTCTCTCTGCAATCTCTGATGTAATCAGCCTGGTTTCCTTTATATTAGCGCTGTTTTGGACGGATTGTTTGAATGCATTCGCTTACTGGATCATTGGACTGAAAACTTTCCCGGAGTTTAGCAGCTTAAAATGATCTGATCGCAAGCAGAGAAGCAAAATTGGGTTAAAGGGTTAGAATAGAAATTGTGCTTCAGTGATTTTGCATTAATTGCGTTAAATTATTTTATTTTAATTGACAACGATGTGTTAACGTTAATTGTGTTAACGATGACAGCCCTAATAAATATATATATATATATATATATATATATATATATATATATATATATATACTGTATAT